>NC_067472.1:49950525-50250525 GCF_947179515.1 Apodemus sylvaticus | reverse complement strand
CTCACACATGCACACACACACACACCAAACAACAACAATAATCCCATCTAAATCCACCCCAGATGATTTATTTGAAAGCCCAGAGATCTGTTGTGTTAATTTATGATTGTTAAAACTATAAAGTACATATTTGCTGAGATATATATTCTCTTCCTTTAGATAACTGTTCATAATGCTTAATTATAATTGAAGCTTGCTTAATAATGCAATTATAAAACATTGAGTAGATGTTTTTCATATCTTGTATTTATGAGCTATAATGTTCTGGTTCACTTTTGGGAATACAATCCCAGACCTTGAATTTGAATGCAGGAATAGGTAGTTTCCAGCTTTTCCCAGAACGCTTATCTGATTTTCTACTAGAGAGTGATGTTTTGAAATGATTCAACTATAGTCACAGCATCTTAATGGACTACTACATGGATACCTCCACTGCATTATCACACAGCAGCCTCATAGAGCCTTGAGACAAGGCCAAGCATCGCATTCTACCTTGATTCTGGCAGTGACTTCCCACCTCATTTGCAGTAGAAGCCACTGATCTTTTTGGGTGACCTCCTCTTTGTTAACTTGCATGAGACCTGAGCTTTTGCTTCTTTTTCTCACATCTTATTGATTTCCTTTCATAAAACACTCTCAATTGTTTTTGGAGTTTTATTATTAGCATTTGCTTTAATATATTAATTTTATTATGACTAACTCAAAAGGATCTTCCTGATCTAGTTCAGACAGAATGTCAGTCACAACAACTTTTCATGACAGTATTCAGGGAGATGGCTCTGAAGCCTAAAAGTGAGAATATAAGATAACTTCTCTGGTTTTAGGTAGTAGTAGAGGAAATCTGCTAGCCACTTGGTATGCTGCTATGCTGTGGTTCATGTGATGTATACTAAAACATCTGGGGTCAGTAAGTAATGAGGAAATCACACCCTAATATCACAGGGATTAGAATTTAGTATTGTTATCACAAATACTATACTGTAAATGTTAAGAACACATTTTTATTTGAATTTGTAAATTTCTAAGTGTTTTATATTTTTGCTAGCACTTAGAAATCTTAATAATAATCTGTCAGTTGGCTTACAGCAAAACGGAAACCAAATCTTAAGATCTCATGCCCAACTGCAGGAAGTGTATTTGCAGATCTCTGTAAGATACACATTTCCACTTCTAGCAAACCACTCTTGTAAACATTTTTTTTTTTGTTTGCTCATTTTCAATTCCACATTTTCTTCTGCTTATATGCAAGGTGGAAAGAGTAGGTTGTCTTGAAAGTCATCAAAATATGCCAGTATTTTTTTCTATATTCTTTGTTTACATTCCGTGAATCCTTCCCCCTTTCCTGGTTCTCCCCTTCCCATCCATCTCATAAGCCCTCTTCCCTCTGCCCATTTCCCAATCACCCCTCCCCCCACCCCGTCCCATTTCCCTGTCCTGGTATTCCCCTACAATGCTGGATCAACTCTTTTCAGAACCAGGGCCCTCTCTTTTCCTCTCTTTGGGTATCATTTGTTATGCTAACTGTGTCTTGAGAATTCAGACCTTCTGGGCTAATTAATATCTACTTATCAGTGAATATATTCCATGTGTATTCTTTTGTGATTGGGTTACCTCACTTAGGATGATATTTTCCAGTTCCAATCATTTGCCTAAGAATTTCATGAATTCATTGTTTTTAATTGCTGAATAGTACTCCATTGTGTAAATATACCATATTTTCTGTATCTATTCATCCATTGAGGGGCATCTGGGTTCTTTTCAGCTTCTGGCTATTATAAATAAGGCTGCTATGAACATAGTGGAGCACTTATCCTTATTGCATGCTGGGGAATCCTCTGGGTATATGCCCAGGAGAGGTATACCAGGGTCCTCTGGAAGTGTCATGTCAAGTTTTCTGAAGAACCGCCAGACTGATTTCCAGAACCGCCAGACTAATTTCCACCCCCTGCCTCCATGTATATGCCCCTCTACCAGACACATCCCCTCTCCCCCTCCCCCCTCCTGGCCTTTTCCCTTTGTTGGGGCCTCTATTGAGCCTTTACCTGACCAAAGACCACAGCTCCACCAGCAGTGGAGGAGTGTTCTTCTTTCTCCACATCCTCGCCAATACCTGCTGTCTCCTGACCTTAGCCATTCTGACTGGTGTGAGGTGAAATCTCAGGGTTGTTTTGATTTGCATTTCCCTAATGATTAATGATGTTGCACATTTCTTAAGGTGCTTCTCAGCCATCTGAAGTTCTTCAGGTGAAAATTCTTTGTTTAGCTCTGTACCCCATTTTTTAAATCTTTTTTTTTATTGAGTATCTTCTTCATTTACATTGCCAATGGTAAAACCTTTCCCAATTTCCCCCCTCCCAAAAGCTCCCCTCCCCAATGATTCCCTACCCCTCCTCCCACCCCCTTCCTCCATGTATATGCCCCTCTACCAGACACATCCCCTTTCCTGGCCTTTTCCCTTTGTTGGAGCCTCTATTGAGCCTTTACCTGACCAAAGACTACTCCTCCCACTGATGTCCAACAAGGCATTCCTCTGCCACATTTTGCTAAGAAGTATTACATTGTGTAAATATACCACATTTTCTGTATCCATTCTGCCATTGAGGGGCTATGGAGTAAAAGTGATCTTCAATAGCAACAAAAACAACAGAAAGCCCGCTTACACATGGAAACTGAACAATACTCTACTCAATGATACCTTGGTCAAGGAAGAAATAAAGAAAGAAATAAAAGACGTTTTAGAATTTAATGAAAATGAAGGTACAACATACCCAAATCTGTGGGACACAATGAAAGCAGTGCTAAGAGGAAAACTCATAGCTAGCCCTGAGTGCCTCCAAAAAGAAAATAGAGAGAGCATACACTAGAAGCTTAACTGCACAACTGAAAGCCCTGGAACAAAAAAGAAGCTAATTCACCCAGGAGGCAAAGAAGGAAGAAGACAGGAAATCATCAAACTCAGGGCTGAAATCAATCAAGTAGAAACAAAGGGAACCATACAAAGAATCAACAAAACCAGGAGCTGGTTCTTTGAAACTATCAACATGATAGATAAACCCTTAGCCAGACTAACCAAAGAGCACAGAGACAGTATCCAAATTAACAAAATTGGAAATGAAAAGGGAGATATAACAACAGAAACTGAGGAAATTCAAAAAATTATCATATCCTACTACAAAAGCCTGTACTCAACACAACTGGAGAATCTGGAGGAAATGGACAATTTCTTAGACAGATACCAAATACCAAAATTAAATCAGGATCAAATAGATCATCTAAACAGTCCCATAACCCCTAAAAAAATAAAGGGGGTCATAGAGAGCCTTCCAACCAAAAAAAGTGCAGGACCAGATGGTTTTAGTACAGAATTCTAGCAGACCTTCAAAGAAGACTTAACACCAATACTCTTCAAACTATTCCACAAAATAGAAACAGAAGGAACACTACCCAACTTGTTCTACGAAGCCACAATTACGCTGATACCAAAACCCCACAAAGATCCAACAAAGAAAGAGACCTTCAGGCCAATTTCCCTTATGAATATCAATGCAAAAATACTCAATAAAATTCTTGCCAACCGAATCCAAGATCACATCAAAACGATCATTCAAGATGATCAAGTAGGCTTCATCCCAGGGATGCAGTGATAGTTCAATATACGGAAAACCATCAATGCTATCTACTACATAAACAAAGTCAAAGAAAAAAACCCCATGATCATTTCATTAGATGCTGAAAAGGAATTTGACAAAATTCAGCATCCATTCATTCTAAAAGCCTTGGAAAGAACAGGAATTCAAGGCCCGTTCTAAACATAATAAAAGCAATATTCAGCAAACCGGTAGCCAACATCAAACTAAATGGAAAGAAACTTGAAGCAATCCCACTAAAACCAGGGACTAGACAAGACTGCCCCCTCTCTCCTTATCTTTTCAATATAGTTCTTGAAGTCCTAGCTAGAGCAATTAGACAACATAAGGAGGTCAAAGGGATACAAATTGGAAAGGAGGAGGTCAAATTATCACTATTTGCAGATGATATGATAGTATACTTAAGTGACCCCAAAAAACTCTACCAAAATATGCCAATATTAACACACTGTCATCAGAGGTCTTAGAAAATCAGAACATTCCAAGCTTTTTGATTTATGTTTTATCCAATGCATAGCATCATAGTAAAACCTTTGGAAGTTCATTTGTTCATTTTCTTATTAAAAAATAAAACAAACAATAGTACTAATATCAATACAGTGAGTTGAAATAGTTTAACACTGAAGATAGTAAACTTTTATGGTAAGAATTAGAAAACAAATTGTTAATAGCATCATAGTAAAGTGTTCTTACCAACTTAACCCCAATAGCAGAAATGCATCTGGAGCAGGCTGTAAAGTACACAGAATTCTTGACTTCATCTAAACAAGCAGAAGCATTCTGCCCCTGAATACTAAAATTATCAAGACTGGCACATGTTTTGGCTGTTACCCTCTGGCTTTTGGAAATGCCCAACCTCTTAAAACTCATTTAATATAGCTTAGTTTGCATTATGTGCAAAATTAGCTGGAGATCTGTAATCAAATTATACAAGCAATATAGATTGAAAAAACACTTAACAAAGTACAATTGAGCAGCTCCAATTTTCCTAGCAAAACCCAAAAGAGATCATGTAGCTAAATTGCTTAATTTGAAAACATGCGTATGAAAAATCTTGACATTGATGGATTTTGGTTTTATTTTATTGGATACATTTATAAACCAAAATATAATGACATTATAGAAATCAGTGATTTTGTTTTTATCCATCCTTTACAAAATGTGTTAAAAAGAATCACAAATAGAGACAGCTTCAAAGTTTTGGCTTATTAAAATATTAATGCAGACATGCTGTGAATGGAGGTGGATGGAAAAGACATGTGAGAATATTGTCTTGGACAGAGTAGAAGGACAATAAATGTGGAAGGATGGAGGGGTGAGCAGAAGCCAAGAGAGGAAAGAGGATGGAAAGAAAACAATTATTGCATTAAGTCATATATGTCTTTGATGTATTCTGTAAATGATATAAAAACAAAAAGACTTGTAGGGGGAATGAGCCAGAGGGAGAGGAGATGATGAGGGTGATGAGAGGGCAGATACAAGCAGAGCATACTAATATACCTGTATGAAAAGGTCCTAGTGAAGCCTATGATTTTATTAGATATTTGATTTATTTATATTTCAAATGGTATCCCCTTTCCGAGTTATCCCTCCCCCCCCCTCCAATTTTCTGACTTGCATTCCCCTATTCTGGGGAATCGAGCCTTCACAGCACCCATGGTCTCTCCTCTCATTGATTTAAAAATGGTCATCTTCTGCTATATATGTAGCTGGAGCCGTGGGTCCCTCCATGTGTACTCTTTGGTTGGTGGGTTAGTCCCTGGGAGCTCTGGGAGTACAGGTTGATACATATTATTGTTCCTCCTGCAGGGTTTCAAACCTCTTCAGTTCCTTGGGTCCTTTCTCTAGCTGCTCCATTGGGGACCCTGTGTTCATTCTATTGGCTGTGAGCCATAGGTATTTTGATCCACTTTCCAATAAAGATCAAAGTATCCACACTTTGGTCTTCCTTCTTCTTGATCTTCATTTGGTCTGTGAGTTGTATCTTGGGTATTCCAAGCTTTTGGGTTAATATCCACTTATCAGTGAGTGCATACTATGTGTGTTCTTTTGTGATTGAGTTACCTCACTCAGGATGATATTTTCCAGCTCTATCCATTTGCCTAAGAATTTCATGAATTCATTGTTTTTAATAGCTGATTAGTACTCTATTGTGTAAATATACCACATTTTCTGTATCCATTCCTCTGTTGAGGGACCTCTGGGTTCTTTCCAGCTTCTGGCAGCCCATTATTTTGTATACTAAGAAATTAACCAAAAGAAGGCATTTTTTTTCTGAATGTATTTACGCATTTTAATAATGCAAACAGAATTAAGAATATGTTTTACAGAGCAGACTGTGCCCTGAAGGTTTAGGTTCATCAGCATTAGTGAGATCACTTTACTACTAAAATAATTCTACCCTAGAAAAAAGCACAAGTTAAAGATAATGACAACTTTAAATGTACTAACTATAAAATGTAGCTTTGGATAATATCACAAATTTAAAAGTGACAGGACTCAGCTTCTTCCAGCCTTTACCTAATTCAACCACAGAGGTCACTGACTTCTGTCCATAGGTTGGGTATAAGTATCTGTGTCTGTCTTAGTCAGCTGCTTGTTGCGCCTCTTGGAGGACAGCCAAGGTGAAGTAGAGTGTGACACCAGCAGTCTCAACTAACCCAGACCCCTGAGATCTCTCAGACATTGAGCCACCAACCTGGCTGCTTACGCAAACTGGTACAAGACCCCTGACCCATATATAGCAGAAGACTGCCTGGTCTGACCTCAGCAGGAGAAGAGGCACCTAACCCTCAACAGACTTGAGGCCCTTGGTAGTAGGGAGGCCTGGCAGGTGTGTTGGGGGAGACATCCTCTTGGAGATAGTGGGGAGGAAGAATGGGATGAGGAACTATGGGAGGGTGGACCTGGAGTGGGGTAACGACTGGACTGTAAAAAATATAAAAGTAATAAAAAAGTGACAGAATTACATATATTTTAAAACATAAACATTTTAAAGTAAAATTCCCAAGTCAAAATGTTAGAGGGAGCAATGACCAAGTTATCAATTAAGGTAAGTGACTATATGTTGAGAGTAATTGTTTTCTTATGCAGTTTTAAATGTCATCAAAAATATCTAAGAAGCCGCCACACCTAGTTCTTGAAATTATTTTGATTATTTTGACTATTTTTATTGAAATTATTTTGTAGGTCCCCTGATACAATAGAACCAAGTTGTTTGACTAGTAATGTGTACTTCATTAGGGAATTATGGTACATTATGGTATATATATTTGTAATCTCAATTCTTGTGGCAGTGAGACAGGAAGGAACCTGAGTGCTTGAGTTCTAGACAAGGAGTCTCTCTCTCTCTCTCTCTCTCTCTCTCTCTCTCTCTCTCTCTCTCTCTCTCTCTCTCTCTTTCCCTCTATCAAAATTAAAAATGTAGAGATAAAACGACAGGAAACAATTCTAGGACCCTCCCTCTCCCTTAAAAGTGTCTCAGTCTGAGCTGTGTGATGTACGATTGCCACCTGCAGATCTAGCCCCTCTCCCTGCCTCACTGCACAGGCCTCCCTGGCCTTCCTGTTTCCCAGCCATCATTCCCTTTCAGACCTTGTACAGAGGCCACATATCTCATGCAAGTCATTGTTCAAGTGTCTTCTACTCAGTGGATTTTTCCACATCAATGAATTTGTAGCAGCTACTGTCTTAATACTTATTATCATTATTTTATACTTCCTTATTATACTTTCATACTTATTATTTTATACTCCCTGATGAACTTTTAAATCTGCTCCTTGCCAATAGAATGTAAGCTCTAGAATATTCAGTTTTTGTTTTATTATGTTAGGTCTTAAGTAATGTAGGCTGACTTTGAGCTCATTGTGTAGGAGAGGATGAGATGGAGTCCTGATCTTGCATCCAGTTTCCAAGTGCTGGCATTACAGGAGTATACCACCACACCAAGTTTATGTGGAGGTAGGATTAGAACCCAGGGCCTCTTGGATGCTAGGCAGGCACTTCACTCCATTTCCCAGAGTATTTGGTTTTACTGTGATTGTCTTGTTTTGTGGTTTGGGTACAACATCCTACACCCTGGAACATAACAGTCACTCAGTAAGTGTGTGTTCAACGAATAACTAGATGAACTGCTGCCCAGCCACATCTTTGGTTACTTTTCATAAGCCAAGTTTGTGATTTAGCCTTCCCCTAGGGACCATTGTGTTTAAAGTGATTTTCCCTGAGCCACCATGGCATTTTATGCTTCCTATCTGAAGATGATGCATCTCATTATATCTTTGTTTTTAGGGCAGGGAGGGTAGTAACCATTCAGGTGCCAAATTCTCTGTTTAGAATTTGGTTTTTCTCAGTATGACAGATGGCAATTCTACCTTTGGAAACATTTAAGCAATATGCTAGTTATTCCGTTTATTGATTATCATTATTACTAGCTTTGAGACCAGGTATCACTATGCTGCTCAAACTAACCTCATACTCATGCATCTTTTTCCTCATCTGCCCTAGTAGCTTAGACTACAAGTGTGCACCGGAATACTATCCTGATTATCCCCCTTGGCAGCTATAATCCACCCTCATTCTCCATGTTAATTAGTTACAGCATTCTAACACAAATACCATTCTTTACTCTTCTCTGTCACTTACTTCTTAGGTGCAGCTCGTGTATACGACCAGTATCCAGGAGCCCAATGTCTACAGGTATGCTTTGGTTTCTAATAAATAACTTCACAATTAAAAGTTATCAGGTAATTTATTATCAATAATTGACAATTTGGTTTGTAAAGATAGTTATTGATTTTGTCCATAGTATGCCTCTTCCCAGAGCCTTTGAGTAGAGGCAGAACCCTTCTACACTGACTTGGCAGCCGCTCAAGGTACCTCGCCTTCAGACAGGTGTCCAGGCTGGGGGTTAGGGGTATCTCTGCATTTTTTTTTTACCACTTAAAAGGGATAAAAGTTTCAGAACCAGCACAGAGTTTTGGCACATCAGTTCCAGGTGTCATGTAGCAGAGCTCAAAGGAGAAAACACACCTGAAGAAACTTAAGCAAGGGTCCAAAAATGTCAGTCCAAGGACCAAGACTATATGAAGATAGCAAGGGTCTATCACAGACAACTGAATACATAATTCTATTTTCCAGATATGCTCAAAGGTTATGTAGGTGGTGGAAGGGTTTCCCTTTAGTAAATGTTATACATGGAATAGATTCACTTGCTAAGTAATTTCTTCAGACCAAAGCAGAATTAGTAATCTAAAACAAATCAGAAACAGAAAGGCCACCTCTTGTTTGTCTCTTTAATCATATATATATATAATGATTAGACCCCTTTCTTAAGGATTTGTATTTGTGACAGAGTGCTCCACTGCACCATCTCATCTCAGAATCATAGTACATAGAGCACACATGGGGAGCTATATCAGACAATGGACTTGAAATACAGGAAGGCATTTTAATATGTTCCACTTGAGGTCACTTCCTTCTGTGGTGGGAGTGAAGCTAGTTTAGTTATATACATGTTGCCTATTTATTCCAGCTTCAGGAAGTGGTCGGTGAACATTTCTCCATTGTCTTTGCCCTTCTGTCCTAGCTAAAAACAAAACAAACACAAACAACAAAAGCGGTAACTACTTAAAAGGCTCTCAGCAAGTGTATGTTTTATTAAGATGTCAATACTTAAATATGTAACATGAAAACCAGTGCAAGCATTAGCAGTTTTCCACTTTGTCTGTCACTGTGATCAGTTATTTGATCATGACACTGTATTATGGTCATCTTGTTCTACAGTACTGGGTCACTGGCCTCTGTCTCTTTTCTTAGTCTGTGTTCTGTCATTTAGGGCCAGGACATTTTTGCAAAGGCCTTCCATTCAACTTGTTTTTCTAGATACTTGCTCTCCCTAGGCTTATAGCTTATTCTACATACAGGTCCTATATTAACAGACCACTCCCAACACACACACACACACACACATACACACACACACACACACACACATGTGTACAGTCACATATCAGAGCTGGCCTGACTGCAAGCATAAACCATAGACTGTTCATCAGTCCTACAGTATAGAACCTCCCCCTTTCCCTAACATGTATAAGGGATTCACTCTGCCGTATGAACCTGAACACTCCTTAGATTCCCCCATCATGCTGTCATCTGTCTATCTATGGCATTAGTAATTCTTTTAGTAAATCCCTTATCCAATCTCCCCCTCGGTGCCAATTCCTAACTTTTCGTGTTCTAGAGACCTGTCTCTGGCAGTTGGATCTTCCAAGTTCCAGGACAGTTGGCTATCATGGGCCATTACCAGCAAGAAGTGCTGAATAGACTAGCTGATACAGAGTAGGAAAATGCAGGGCACTTGCCTTGTCTTGGTGCTTGACTGTCCAGTGTCTTTATCAGCAGCTCTATCTCTCAGTTGGAGGATGACAACGTGCTGTTGTTTCAGCACACTGAACCAGAGGCATGGGCTCTCATGATGTTGCCATGCATTCTGCCCTTTTAGCATAGAGGTGGTGATGACTTGCTGCTGGGGGTTTCTGGTAAGCTCCGTGTGTTCTGTTTTGCTTCTTAACTCTCTCACCATCTGTGAAATCAATTTTCTATGACATTATTTCCATTTTTTAACTTAAACATGCTGTATTTTCTTGGCTGGAATATTTTGACTGATACATTTCTATTACCAAGCTATACCTACAATGGAGATGTGTGTGTGTGAGAATGATATTAAACCCTTCCATAACTATGTGTGGAGTTTTACAAATTTCCTAGGTGATTATAATTCTGAGCTATAAACACTAGCATGCCCAGATAGAATGCTAAATTCAGTATCTAGATTCCCATATTTGTTTCTACCATAGACACTGGTTTGCATAAGCGGCATGCACATTGCTCCCACTATATCCTGAGAGTGTGCTTAGTAGCAGCTGTGACTGCAGCACTGGGATGTTTCTAACCACTATCCATCAATAGCAATATGACAATAGTTATATCTACTACCTGAGCAAAAATAGCACTTTTGGTAATAATGGGAGGAAACATTCGCAAAATATAACAGAATTAAACAAAGGGAAACTCAGCATGATGAAGCTTTTTAGTTGGAAAGTATACATTCTGTACAGTCTTTCAAATACATGTGTTGTGATTTGTATTACTAAAATTTCCAAATCATAAAGTAGCTTGTAGCTCAAGATATAGTAAGGTACTTTGCTTTCTTTAAAAGGCCATGGACAGATCAGAGGTCTCTACTTTGAGGTTTCTTAAGAATATTTCCTGTGTGGGTTCTAATTTGTAACTATTAGCTACTGCATGTTTTTATTCAATTTCCTGACCTTGTGTACTTCTGTCCCTTCTAATACTTGATCCTAACCGCCATTTTTTCCTCCCCCTGCTCCCTCCCTCCCAGGCTCCTTCCTCTCTCTACCTCCTATGATTGTTTTGTTCCCCCTTCTATGTAGGATTGAAGTATCTACATTTTGGTCTTCCTTGTTTTTAAATACCATATGGTTGTGAATTGTATATTTTCTTATGTCAATGTGAAACATAACTCTTACCTTAAAGGAGATAAGAGATTGTTTATTCTGAAGGCAAGTATGAGTGGCCATGGCCTATGAGCACAGATTTAGGCTACTCAAAATTCCATGTTATAACATGGGAAAACATTAATGAAGTCTTTATAAGTTACACAACAAGACAAATAATAAATTAAGAAATGTTCAAACACATTAGTAGAAACATTAAGGATGCGGATTGAAACCACTGCTCTAGGCCTCCATGCTAATCTAATAGGATTCTTAGTTTTATGGTTGATGGAAACTAAGATTTTGTTAAATTATAACATTTCATAAAATTTGTATCTATTAGTCACAGGATGTCATATGTATAAGACAATTGATTATGGGCCTAAATATAGCCCAGGACAAATTGCTATTAAAGTATGGACTTACAACATTCCACTCTTACCACAATCATTAAAGTTCAATTAACCAGCCTTGCTGATTAAGTTGAACACACAGTTTCCTTTTGGAAACCTCCATTCATATCTATAATAATAAACATTTAAATTTTTCTTTCTTAATCTACCAACAATATAGCTCATTTTTCTGTTGGTTTGCTTTTTCAATATATAGAAGTTTTACAAATATTTTGAATGATTTAACTATAGTAATTTTGTGAAACAGACTTTAGTAATAGATTTTTGTGTCACTTCAGAGGTTTTTAAACTTTTATTTTTAAATTAATTTTCATGTGTATAGATATTTTGCATGCATTTATGTATGTGTAGCATCTGTGTTTCTGATGCTCATGAAAATCAGAAAAGGTTGTTTGATTCCTTGGAACTAGAGTTACAGAGAGTTGTAAGCTGCTATGTAGGTTCTGGGTTCAAACTTAGGTCCTCTGCAAGAACAGTGAGTGACCTTAACCACTGAGATATCTCTAGTCATATCACTTTAGTTTTATTTTCTTGTTTAAAACATGCTCATGGATCTAAGTTGTTAAAAGTTACTCATTTTCTTCTAATATTTTAATTTTTAAAATATTTATATATTCAATTCCACTCACTTGTTTATGTATTTGATGTGTCAAGGGCTGTAAAATGGTTCTAGACAGATTGTTATTAAGTCCATTAAATTTAATTCTGACACTTTGAAATGCCTCATGAAATATACTGGATCTTTACAGGTGTAGGAGTCTGCTTCTGAATTTTCTAGTCTACTCTTTTGGCCTGTTTATTTATTCTGTTGCCATTACACACATTTAATCATTTTCATTTATAAGTGTTGCATAAAACTGATTACTTCTAATTATCTTTGTTTTATAAAATGTTACCTTTATTGGGACAAACTTTTCCTTCCGAAATTTTTGTTTTTGTTATTTTTGAGGTAGTGTCTATATATCTATGACTGGTCTGGGACTCACAGCAATCTGCCTGCTTCTGTCTTGAAGTTGTAAGAATTACAGAAGTGTTTCCACATGCTTAGCCTTTTAAGCCTTAAAAGTTTTCTCTTGGGTGTACTAGCCCATAAATTTAATGTAATCTTACTGATAACTCAAGTAAATTTTATGAAATGAAGATCCACCATAAACGTTAAACAGAACATATGAATATGGAATCTTATAGAATTTAAAGGGGAAAAGTGACACATAGTATACACTTCTATTTAATGTGGATCTTCTCTTTGTTTTATTGTATATATCAATGCTTACATTATAATATTCAGGATACATATAGGTAGTGAATGTTTATTTTAGTGGCAATGCATTATGATAAAAATACCTCTTACATACAAAAGATTGCAGCTTCTGCTGGACTTGACAGTTAATAATAGACCTCAAGGTCATATAAGACTGCTTTCTAGCTGTATACCCAGCCTATTTGTTTAACTAGCTTTTAAGAGAACAATGTAACAACCAACCTCACTGTGCCTTGGATTTCCCATGTAATCAACTATAGCCACCTAAGCAAATGCGCAGTGGTAATCTTGAATTATGTACTCCTGGTCCAACAGTAATGCATGCATGTTTGTTATGATAATCATTTGCCGAAGACAGAACAAAGACTAATGGCAATCTTATGAAATGAAGATCCACCATAAACGTTACACAGAACATATGGATATTGTTTGATAGCATTGGTTTACTTACTATCTGGGTCATTTGGGGTCAGTTTCAGTTATAATTTCATTCTTATAAAACTATTACAGATTTCTGTACAGAATCTCCCATTCTTTCCTCATGCAGTGATTTTTGTGCTATTTAAGAAATACACAGCAGGGCTGGCAAGATGGCTCAATGCCTACAATATAATATTCAGGATACATATAGGTAGTGAATGTTTATTTTAGTGGCAATGCATTATGATAAAAATACCTCTTACATACAAAAGATTGCAGCAATTAAGAGCACTGACTGCTCTTCCAGAGGCCCTGAGTTCAGTTCCCAGCAACCACATGGTGGCTCACAACCATCTGTAATGGGATCTGATGCTCTCTCCAGGTGTGTCTGAAGACAGCTACAGTGTACTCACATACATAAAATAAAATAATTCTGAGAGAGAGGGGGAGGTGAACATACAGTGAATGCTCTTTGTTAGGAATGATGGAAGACATGGGGAGAGAAAAGTAGAGAATTCAGGCTCGCTCCTGGTCAAATGACACCAATGGGAAGTGCTTTATTGATTTCTGTCTGTAATGCAACTGGTGAATTATTGGTGACTCTGAGGTTATTGTTAATGTGCTTAAAGTGATGTAATGAAGCAAATATACACATTTTCACATTTAGTACTAATCTCAAATATGTACAATTTTATTACCTATAAATCTCAACTTGTACATTAGACCTCTAAACACATATCTACTACTTTGGGTCCTCTGGCATACATTTCATTTCCTTCCCCATTTATTGCTCCTAGAAACCATTGTTCTGTTTTATATTTCTATGTATTTAATCTTTTTATATTCTTCATATAAACATGTATGTGAAGTCATGAAATATTTTACTTTAATTTTATACAATGTCCTTTAGGCTCCTCTATGTTGAGTCAAAATCAAGATCTGTTTCTTATCTAAGGCCGAATTATATTCCAGTGTTTATATCATCCATTATAGTTTAACTGTCCTAATTAATTTACTTATCCACAGATAATTTGGTTATTTACATATTCTGGCTATGTAAATATCACTACAAGGAACATAGGGCCACAGACTTCTTTCCTATCTGTTAGTTTCATTTCCTTCACAGCAGAGAGGCACTACTGGGTCATATGGTAGTTCTATTTTTCATTTCTTTGGAAGCCTTCATATTGTTTCTCATGGTGACTACACCAACCTACACACCATTGGTAGTTTACTGGGTTCATTTCTCTATACTTTTGCAAGTAGTTCCCTAAGGCTGTATTGGGTATGAAAGACTACCTCACAATAATATTGGCTTGCATTTTCCTGATGATTAATAACTTTGAGTACCTTTTTGTATACCTGATGATTATTAGTCATCTTTAGAGTAATATCTGTTCAGTTTTTTGGTTTTTTAAAACTTTTCATTGGGTATGACTTATAATTTAAAATTAAAATGCATGTTATGGCTTTACAGCTCTGTTTTGAAGTTTCTTGTACTCTATTAATTGGAACCATGTCCAATGCTTTTCTTCATATACTTGAGAAGAAATAGGTCATGTATGTATGCATGCATGTATGCATATATGTTTGCATGCATGTATTTATTTATTTAGGTGACCAAAATGAAACAGATGAACAATACAGAGAGGCCTTATTTAAAAATTTAGAGTAGCAGCTATACTTAAAATACTTCCTGTCTCTGGTTTTTAGATTCATATCAAATAGATTAATATGTAAAATTGCATCCTCTAGTATGTTATATATGACTTAATATTCATTTGATTTTTTTTTTTGCTTTTCTTATTCTATCTGTAGTGAGGTCCAAGAGCCAAAAGAATCAGCACTTCCTTCTAAAACCTCAGCAGCTGCTCAGTTGGATGAGCTCATGGCCCACCTGAGTGAAATGCAGGACAAGGTGGGTATTGTCTGAATTATGAAGTCTCTGAGTTCCAGAGAGGCTCCAAGCTTGGTCGTGGTCAGTCTCTCATCCCCTCCTTGGGAATTTTATGGTGGTGTTCATTTTCTTAGATTAGATTTAATTCGGTGGAGAAACTCATTTGTGCATGAAAGATAGCATGATACAATGTTATAGGCCTTGATCTGGAGGATCTCGGATTGTTTTTGGTACAGTCATGGAACTCTGCAGTGTTTCTAGAAGAAAGGGACGGTGATTTTCCAATGAGTGGAGTAAAGCTGAGGGATTTTGACAGGTTAAGCTGATTTTATCAGAGCAGTTATGATAGGAATGAGAATGGACACTTAAGGAATAGATGAGGCCTAGATACAATTGATAAGAGTTAGAGAGTAGTGCCAAGGGCAAAGATTGTACCTAAAGCATGATCATGTAGAAGGTCTGCTAAAGACACCTGCCTGAGCAGGACAAAGAGGCCAGTGGGCTGGAATGGAGCAAGGGAGGCCAAGGTAGGAAGGATAAGTTCTGAGCTTATACCGAGATAAAATCTGCTCTTTGTTCTTGTCTGTAGAGTGAAAATGGCAGGCTCATGCATCTTGGCAGAAAGCAGAAACCAGATAAGGAGCCTTAAGCATTATCAAGGAAGTAGATCTAGAATTCTAAATACAAAGAATCTAACCATTTTAAATCTGATGGGAACTTAAGATGCACACCCATGAAATCAGTATGAAATGTTTAAGGAAGACTGTTAAAATATGTGTGATAGAGTGGGGCAGGGACAAGACATGAAACTCTCAAAATCCCACTCAGAATCCTAGCACACAGTAACACATAGTTGTTGGAGTGACAGATGAATAAAGGTCACAGACAAGGTTCTCTGATGGCTAATACTTTATAATTAGCTAACATCTATGCTAAATCTGAGTGAATGGACACTTTGCACTGAGTACTTAACAATCATTAGGAACAACAATCATTAGGAAATTTATGCTGTGTTTTCTTGTTGATTTAAAGTGTATCTTTGTGTATTTAAAATTTAATTTACAATGTATGTTTTAAAAATAATCCACATACGTTGTATAAAATCAAAAGTACAAAAATATCTACAGTAAAACTGTTTCCATGTCATGTCTCAGATTGTCCCATTCTGCCCTCTGCAGGTCATCATAATATACTGCATCTTAAGTATGTATCCAGAAGTATTTTAGAATATGCAAGCAAAAAGATGTAGACGTGAAGAATATTTTTACCTAGTTATTTTTCAAATGTAAAATTAGTAACTATTTTTGTACCTCTAGATGTTAACCCTGTGAATAGATAGCTCACAAACACTAACCTCTGTTATATAAAACAGAGGAAAGAATTTTGCTTAAGGATCAATTTTTTGAAGCAAATGAGCATTTGCGTGGTAAAATAATATGAAGCTATTCCAGACAGTGAAGATTGAATAACAAGAGGCCTGCAGCCAGATATTGTCTGAACCATTCAGGAGAATGTTGGGAGCCTGCCTGCTTCAACAATAAGGCTTTTAACTGTGAAATAGAAAATGCAATTGGGAAGATAAATGAGAGTGTTAGGTGTGAAGCTTTGAATGTCTGTTTGATGGTAAAAAAGGAGGCAGTGGAGAGACACTATCTATATGATAAGATAATCATTAAGTAGATAGATGGTAGCAGCTGCCCATGATGAAAAGGACACGAAACGTTGACTGGAAAAGGAGTGTGTGTTTGTGTGTGTGTGTGTGTGTGTGTGTGTGTGTGTGTGTTTTAACCTGGTTTGAATGATATAAAGTACTTGGTTTGGATCTGTGTTTGATAAATACAATCATAGATGGTCTCACTACCCTCTCTCTTAACTGGCCTTAAATACCACACAAATCATTACAAAGTATTCCTCCACATTTGCTTTCCTCAGTCTCAGATTAGCTGCATAACAGTCACAACCATCACCTTGTTAGAGGACTCAAACTTTTTCCATAAGAGACCTAGAAAATCTTGGCTTTTATCCATACAGTCTTCTCCCTGCTCAGTTTTAGTCCTTCTGCTCTGGCTGTGTTGATCATGTAACTTTTCTTTTAATATGCCAAATGGTTTTATTCTTTGGGCCATCTCTCTCGGTGGAATGAATGCCAATATTTCAGGATTCTTAAGTACGTGTGCCCAAGTATGCTTTCTTGGAGGCAGCGGTCAGTTGGTGCTTATCACACTACACTCTAGCACATCAGTCTCATAACCAACATCTTTTCTTTATGACATGCAGCACGTTTATTACCTGATAATCATAGAATGAAAATTCCATGAAGTTGGAAACTTAGTATTTTTATATATAGCTTTATAACAAGTTCTTAGAATGTTGAGTGGAACAAACTAGGTGTTTGGCAATTAATAAATATATAAAAGGGAGAAATAATTAGTTTTCACCTGGGCCACTGTAAGAACTGCAAAGACTAATAATCTTCATACACTCAATTTTTGGCAGCCAGAAGATTTACAAATAAACGATAAATTAGATATCATTTTGGCCAAGGAATTTAAAATTAAATAGAAATAAAAGTGTTTTTATTCATATTTATGTTGGGTGTCTTAAGCACCTTGAAGGAAGTTTAGGGGAAGACAAGATCAGTCATTGGAAGTGAATTAATAGGTTGTATAGCAGATGTCAAAAAGAGTTAGTAGTGAGTGCAGGCTGATTTCTCTTTGTGGTTCTTTCCTTTTCCTAGGTTTCAGTGAAAGCAGATACCAGCAAGAAACCCTTGCCAGACCAGCAGGATCACAAGGCATCTCTGGACTCAATGCTTGGAGATTTGGAACAGGAACTACAAGATCTTGGGATTGCCACAGTCCCCAAGGGCTACTGTGCTTCCTGCCAGAAACCAATTGCTGGGAAGGTAGGGTGATCTAGGATTTCAGGCCAATAGCATCTGTGTTTGTGGGTGTCCAAGGATGGTTCTTTCTGTTTATAAGATGTAGGAGTACTTGTTATCAGTCACTGACTGCTTACAGTAATATGGACACTGGAATGAGTGTTTTGTAAGAAGTCCTGCATTTCATACTTGAATCAGCCTGTTAAGGAGTTTTATTAGAGTACCATTTGCAAAAGCAAGGAAGTCAAAGAGCTCAGTGACATTGGCTGACAAGACCAAGGTCTGGTAAGTAAGAAGCAAAGGGAACATTTGAGTCCAGGACAGTCTAGCTTCCAAGTTTGAATTCCTAATCATTTTTATTCACTGCCACTACTGAGATTACTTTTTTCACTGCTCCCTTTCTTTAGACATTCTTGGACTTGAATTTACTCGATGTAATTTCAGCTAAATGTAACTTTAAATTAGAGATACTGGGACTTACTCTGAATCATTATCACCAAACCCGTGATACAGGGCTTTCAAATCTGACTCCAGAAGGATGAGAGACAAGGGGGCTCAGATCTGAGAGGTCGTGTCTGCTTGGCTTCTTGATCAGTCAGTTCTTTTACTACCTTTTAAGCATGCTCATAGATGGTCTTAGTGCAACATAGCTCTGGGCTGGGCCTTGTAACTGTATACATGAAGGCATTGTCTACATGAAATGCAGCATGAAGAATGCCCTCTAGAGGTATATCTGCTTCACTTGTCAGCATGTCAGGCTTTATGATGTTCTAGGTGATCCATGCTCTTGGGCAATCTTGGCATCCAGAGCACTTTGTTTGCACTCACTGCAAGGAGGAGCTTGGCTCCAGTCCCTTCTTTGAACGGAGTGGCCTAGCGTACTGCTCAAAAGACTACCACCACCTGTTCTCTCCACGCTGTGCCTACTGTGCTGCTCCCATCACAGATGTAAGTAGAGCCCCACCCCTGCCAGCTTTCATGCAGTGACTGACCATGCATGAAGAGCCCTGGGCATGCTTTACAACTCTGAAGCCTTCTAATACCTCTCTCTGTGTGTCCCATTTTCAGAAAGTGCTGACGGCAATGAACAAGACGTGGCACCCAGAGCATTTCTTCTGCTCTCACTGTGGAGAGGTGTTTGGTGCAGAAGGTAGGAAGGGGCTACAGCCAAACTCAAGGGAGGGAGATGGGAAGGCCCAACAGCACTGTTCCTTGGGGACTTCTGTCTGCTGAGTTTTGGTTCTCAGCACTGTCACTTAAAAGTCCATTTCACATCTATATGTCATCTCTGTAGCTTTCCCCAACATTACTAAGTTTTGTTTATATTGATTTTTTTAAATTAAAGAAGTGAAAATTCATCATTTTAAAACACACTGTAACCTCAGTAGATAACTTGGTAGGTGAAGCATTTGCTGAACCAATATGAAGGCCTGAGTCTGAATTCCCTAGGATATGCTGAAAAACTAGGCCTGGAACACACACCTGTGATAGCAGGTGCTCACCAGGAGATTACCTGTGTGGGGTGGAGACTGGAGAATCCCTGGAAGCCTTAAGGCCATCCAGCCTCATGCACATTCTGCAACCAAGAGACCATCTCAAGCATGGATAGAGAGGACTGACACCCGAGGTTGATATGACCCATATACATGCATGCTGTACTCACACAAACATGCACCTCCCTCCCCCACACACGTAATGTGTTTGTATCACTTGAATACATAAACCCATTGTGTTCCCTTGGAGTAAACATTTGAATTTCTTTCCTCCAGCATAGTTTTCACCATCCTTATCGCTAATTTACATGATAGAACTGTGAGATCCTTTTCAAAACACAGCTGTATCTGATAATACATCTGGTTCATTTTATTTTATTGGTGATATGGCAAGAGAGTCCAACTCTCCTGCTCCAACCTGAAATGCTTTCTGTCTTCCTGCTAAGCAGCAGTCATTCTGGTCCTTCTCCCCAAATTACCCCTGGAAGCTGTTGTTGCTACATTTCTCTTCAGACCCTCTGTTCTGGTCCCTGTTCTTTGCTAACTCCATACATGTACAATATGTGTTCTGACCCCTATAACCTATAGCCTCCCTCCTCATTCTCTTCTGCCTCACTTTATCCCCTTCCTTCTGACAAAGACCCTTTTCACACTGATGACTTTTGTTGTTCATTTGGGAGAATTTTTTTTAGTTTTTTGGTGTTTGTTTGTGTGCTGGTTGGTTTGATTTTTAACCACTGAGTTTAAGCAGGTAGAAGAGCTTGGGCAGGGCAGGGCAGGGCAGGGCAGGGCAGGGCAGGGCAGGGCAGGGCAGGGCAGGGCAGGGCAGGGCAGGGCAGCTGCAGCTGCAGAGAAGCCATCATTTGCCAACTTTTCTTAGTTCATTTTCCCCCTGCCAGTGGAGAACTTGACTTAGTTCCTAGGTGTGCTAGAGCACACTGAATCTCTACTAAATCATTTCAAGTAATTCCTGTGCTTTGTGACAGGGTGGGGCATCTGATCTTCCAATGGCTTTTGATTGGAGCCAATCTTGTTCTAAACTTTGCATTCAGCTCCTAGAGTGCTCATGCTGAGGACCCCAACAGTGAAATGCATGTTTCTTTCAGTCTTAGTTCTTTCATGTTAGAGGCCACACCTATAATTTATGTAGAAACAAACAAAACTCTTATCGATATTTTCTTTTCTTTTTTTTAATTGAATATATTCTTCATTTACATTTCAAAGGTTATATCCCTTCCTGGTTTCCACCCTCCCTGAAAACCCCCAGCCCATTCTCCCACCCCCTGCCTTCAAGAATATGCTCCTCCACCGATATTTTCATAGTGACATCCCCTCCCTCCTTTTTCTGATTCTTTTATAATTTAGAGGATTCCTTACATGTTTTTATCCTGTTACTGCCCTTAAGTTACCTGAACTTAGATGTCTATGGGAATTATGCTAATAAATAGCAGGGACTGTTTATACTCATAATTCTTAAGACTGAATTCCTCTTCCATAGTTGAAAGGTTTTCATCAAGATTTTATTCTCATTTTTATAATATCCAAATTTTATTGCATTTTTGTTTTGTGTGTGAATTTGAACATGCTATGATGTACATGTCAAGGTCAGAAGGCAAGTGTGAGTGAGTCTCTCCTGCTTTGTGGGCCCTAGTGACTGAATATAGGTCCTCATTTACCCCTGAGCCCTCTCACCAGCCCTGTTTTACCTTTTCTATGTGACCTACTTTTAGCTGCTGGCAAAGATTTTTTTTTTTCTGAATTGTCTTGACACTCCTAGCCCCTTTTCTTTTGTTTTGTAGCTCAGGTTGACTTTAGGCTTACTATGTTTGAAAATGATGACTCCTGATCCTCTTCACTATTCCTCCCAAGTGCACACATGAGTATAGATGCTGGAGGGCAACTTAGGTGTTATTCCTCAGCTGCCTTGTTTGTTTGTTTGTTTGTTTGTTTGTTTTGCTTTTGAGGTAAGCTCTGAAAGTTTTCCAGGTATAATTGGCTGTTTGTCTATTAAGCCCCCCAAGATACCACCTGCCTCTGCTTCACAGTTCTGAGATTACAAATATGTGTATCTCAGTGTCACCTTGGCAGCTTTGTTTTTGTTTGTTTGTTTGGTGGGTTCTGGATATCTGAGTTCCCTGTCTTGTGTTTACAAGGCAGAGACTTTATTGACTGAGACATCTGCCCTAAACTCTAACTAGAAAGTTGAAGGGATGGGATTTGCATTCATTTCTCATTTCTGCAAGTTCCACATCGCAAACAGATTTTAACTTCTCTTTGACTAACACTCAATTTTCTCCTGTTACTAGAACATGTTACTTTCTTAGTACCAACTTCTTATACTTTACCAGAGAATAGAGTAGCACTGACATAATGTATTAACAAAGTTCTTTATAGTGATTTGCCTGTGTATTAGAGCTTATTCAATGCACTTAATAAATCAGCATGTCTTTCACTTCTATATTCCAATTTAGTTAAGCAACATTTTTACTTGGATAGTCTAAATCATACTAAAATGTTTCATATTTGTATGTATAAGTAGAAATGAAAATATGAGCATAAATTGGAATTAATTAATAAGTAGCCATTAAATGAATATTGTCTCTTGCAGGATGTTTTCTACTAACTGTAACAGCCATTATCTTCTTCTGAGCAGGGATGGCTGACTTGCTTGAGACACTAATTGAGCTTGTTGATTGTTGATATTCCTTCATAGAAGGAGTGGCTAAGGAGACTCACTTCCTGGTCAGCTGAATGTAATTCTGATGTAGGCGTACATGGTCTCATGTTCTCAGGAGGTGCTAGAATATATAGTGTGTGTAAGGTTAGTAGAAGAGGGAATTCTATCTATGCAGCTATAGGGAAGTTGTAATCCATGTTCAGGGAGACTTCTGGTGGTGTGGCTGCTCCAGGGTTAACAACACTATATAAACCCAATAAACTCAGAAATTCCCTAAGTTGGATTTTGGTGGAATTGTACTTTGGTTTCTCATTGATGACCTTTAAGGAGAGGGTGGACAGCACTGTCCATTAGTATTGATGATGTAAAAATTTCCTGGAAAAAAGTTAAGGCGCATTTGAAGCACAGCCATAGTTACAAAAGAAAAATACCCACCCTTTAGGATGACTGCAAAACATATCTAGTTTAATTGCTCTTGAGTTGGGCTCCGTATAACCTGACAGAGTTGATTACGTTATTATGATTTGAAATAAACAAGAAACTACACTGAAAATATCTATTAATGAAGGCACCTGGCAAAGGGACTGTTTACTAGTTAGAAGCTCCTTTTTCTATAGTTCTGTTCTTTTTTCTGACCTTCTTGTAAATGGGTCTCCTGCCATATGGTCAGTACATTATTAGATAGCATATCTAATATATAGTCACATACCGAGCATCAATAATAACAGTTTAACTATGGCGCCTCCTGGGAAATTAAATTCATCCACATTTTTCCTCAGTTCAGAGAATCCCTCTTGAAAGCTCAAGTTTCTAAAGCATTGGTCCTTAGCATCCTTCCTAGGGGACTATGTCCTCAGTGCCTACATCTTTCTTTTTAATTGTTCATTATCCAGGCCATGCAGGTGCTCTCTAATTTCCCCCTTGGCTAAGAGTCACACTAGAGTGAAAACACCCTCCTCTCTCTGTGGTACTTTTAATTGTCAGTGTCTCTCATTCATTCTCTTGAGGTAATTGGACCCAGAGAGAGCCTTAGGGACAGTAATGCTGAAACTTTCCCAATTTATTGTGTTACTTAGTGTGGAACATTATAGCAAGTTTGGTGGGATGCTTTGATTCTCCTCCTGAGACTTACCCAAGTTGAAATGGAGGTTCTTACACCCCTACTGTCTCACTCTGGAGACTAACTGCCCTGAAGATTTCTAAATGGAGGTCATACCTAGGTTAGGAGCGTTGTCTTGCAGTTTTCTTAAGAAATATCAATTTACGTCACTTGGGGGCATGTTAAAAATGTAAAATCTTTGTAACATCCCAGAAACACTGAATAAAAAACTGAGCATGGAGGGGGAGGGACAGGGAGAATCTAGCAATCTGCATTTTAATAAGTTTTCAGGTGAGTGAAGCATGCTGAATGTTAAAAAAATGAATACTGTGTTATACAAAAGTAAAGAAGATGACTTTTTTCTTAAGTAGTGAGGGGTTTGATATTCAGTTTCCCTTAAACATCCCCCTAAAAATCTTTTGAATGGGTCAAAAAGAGAAATAAAAGTAAATGGTGCTTTCTGAGTCTCCAGTGCTCAGAGGAATAACACAGGATATGTATGGAATAACTTGTTTGGAGTCTTAGATCCATAGGTTTCATAAATTTTGTAGCTTACCCATTTTAAAAAGAAAGCTTAATTGAGTGAAGCAAGCTGCATCCAGCAGTGACAAGAACTAAGAGCAAAACCAGCAGCTGTGTGATTTGGATCATACCCCTAACACCCTATTAAAGTTTTGTGATCTGGCTACTGTGATCACAGAACATTTTTAGAGTGTTTAGTGAGTAGGCAGCTTAAGCAATTCACAAAATGCACCTTATTGCATTCCACTAGGCTTGTGAGGCATAGAGTGTGTGCTCATGTTACACAGTTTTGGTTAGGATATTCATACTTAGTTGGCCTATCAGTTCCCACAGAGAGGTCATGTTTAGGATGCATTTAAGTCAGTATATGTGAATTTTATCTCCTCCATTGACAAGTTGGTTATGAATAACTTATCTAAGATAGTTGCTATTAAGTATTATTTACCTTTAAACATGGGGAGAGGTAATGATATCTAGTTTAGGGAGGGAAGGCAGACCATAATGACTTAAGATAAAGCAAGTGCTCTAAATACAATGAAGACAGATGAATTGACAAAGAAGGACAGGGTGGATACCTCTGAGAAGATGACCATTTGAGTTGAGTTACAGTTGTATCAATGTCAGGAACAGAACTTCAGGCCAAGGGAATACTTTGTATCACAGGATTAAGGAGAAATTGCCCTGATACCCAGAATCAATGCTGGAAGACAACTGAATTATCTCCTTTTTAAACATAGGGACTCTGAAGTTGCGAGAAGTAATAACGGTGACCTTATATTGCTTCTAATGTAGCTTTAAAGAACTCAGACTACAGCTTTGATTTTATCTTTTCAGGTTTTCATGAGAAGGACAAGAAGCCATACTGCCGAAAGGATTTCTTAGCCATGTTCTCACCTAAGTGTGGTGGCTGCAACCGCCCAGTGTTGGAAAACTACCTTTCAGCCATGAATACTGTCTGGCATCCAGAGTGCTTTGTGTGTGGGGTTTGTATACTCAAGTACCTTCAGTTTTAGGGAAAATGAAAGAGTTTTCTTCCCTGAGAGTATTAACTTCTATTTGGTGAGATGGTTTCCAGTCTAAGGAGAGGAATCTATGTTTCCTTGGTAGTATATTATTTTTAAAGGAAAAATGACACACAGACTCAATTGTGGGCCTTTGCAGATCTCTTTGAAAAAATAGGTAATCTAGCCTTTGTCAAGGATTTGAGCAAAATCCTACAACTGGTAGGTAAATGGCAGGAATTTTGAAGACAACCATTTTATTTGGTGGCATTATCACTTGACATGCATTTTCTTTGTGTTCACTCCACCCTCAGGACTGCTTCAGTAGTTTTTCTTCTGGCTCCTTCTTTGAACTGGATGGCCGTCCATTCTGCGAGCTCCATTACCATCACCGCCGAGGGACCCTCTGCCATGACTGTGGGCAGCCCATCACTGGCCGCTGCATCAGTGCCATGGGGCATAAGTTTCATCCTGAACACTTTGTGTGTGCTTTCTGCCTGACACAGCTGCCGAAAGGCATCTTCAAGGAGCAGAACAACAAGACCTACTGTGAAAAATGCTTCATTAAGCTCTTTTCACAGTAGTTCCCCTTTGACCTACATCTGCTTCATGTTACCTGTAAAACTGAGGCCAAAATAGGAAAGAGCACAGCTTCTGTCCCCAGCCTTCTGTTCAGTGGGCTAATAGAGTACAAACAATGAACAAATAAGGGCCTTTGTAGGTGTCTCTAGGCTTATAACCTTAATTTTGAAGATGCTTCTTATCACTTTTTAATTATGTATGTGCATTTAGATTTAGATCAAGACCCTCTGAAGGTACATTTCTTATGTGCACAGTTCTTTCCACTGCTGGTTTTCTCTTTCTCACTTTTTACCTCTACTAATGTCCCATTCAAATCTTCAGATGTAGGCCACGGGGTTTTACTCTCTTTGCTATCAGGGATCATGACACTACTCTTAAACCCTTAGTGTCTCTGTATTTTGCTTTTTAAGCAGAAGTGTATTTTTACTGACACATGTGATGAATAAAGCAGCTTGTGGTTTGGTGACTCATTGTCATATTCATTTTGTAGATAAATGTTCTGCTCCCACATTAGAGAACAACAGGCACTATTTGCAGATCAAAGTCTTTGCACAGCTTCTTTGAGGAAAGATGTTAGAAAAGGTGACTTGATGGTCTCTTAGGTTAGACAGGAAAGCCAAGTCACAAATGCTTGATCTTTCTTAATACTTTAAATTAATTTATAGAAAACTTTACAACTTACTGAGGTCTCTGACTTTCTTAGATCCTATTGGTTTGTTTACAAAGTAGGCTATGCATGGAACCACGCTTCTCCAAGTGAGGCACTCATGGGGCAGCAATGGGTGAACTTTATTTTCTTTCTACAGTCTAAAAAATAGTTACATGTTTATTTTTATATATCAAGACCCAGAAACTTTTATAATCTTAGATTCTGAGATTATAGGCAAAAACTCCTTCACTGGAAGGTACCCCTTTAAAATAAGACTGATGTATTATTTTTAGATTGTGATGAGAATAGTACTTCTTAGAGAATTAAAATGTATGAAGTGATTCTTGGAAAAGACTTACTATTTCTTCTTTGATAGGATGAATAAAAGTAGATTTTTGAGAGTTAAAAAGAAGTAGCAAAAGTTAACTCTATAAAATAGGGACATCCGTGGGAGGTCATAGAGATATGGAGCTTTCTGGCCTTCTGTCCTATTTGGCAGGCATAGCATAGCACAGGAAGCACATGCACTTTCAGCTTCTCAGTGTCCTTTTCACTGTCTTTATTGATGACATCACTGCAGCATTCACAGTCACTTTGGCAGTTTGACAAAGTAAACTTACGGTTTTAGTGCAAAAGAAGGAATGTTCAAGTGCTGTTTTTTGGGGTTGTTTTTGTTTTATTGTTTTTGTAAGAATCGGCTGTTTTGAGATTCTTTTACAATCTAAACACTTAAAAATAATGAGAGAAATGCCACAGCTTACAAGCATTCAATTTAGAATGAAAACATTCTCCGCTTGTGGTTATGTTTGCTCCAGAAGAGATGATGCCTTGAGACCCAGTCTTTTAACAGGAAAACCACCCTCAGGTAAATATTCTTAAGAGCCCCCATTCATACCACAAGTACATTGTTTAAACTGATCACCTACCTCCTTTTCTTGGTTCTAAGTAACACCTGGGTGTTTGAAACATAAAACCCTTCTCCCAGGAAGGACGTTTTTCATCCATGACAGACATCACAGACACAGACCTCGGCTGGTGAGGGAGAGTTCCATTCTGGCCCACTATTCTGTGGAATAAATACTGAGTATCAGTGTGATGCTTTGACAGACACATCTGCTTTTCCATGCAAGTTTGGTCATGTGCTCCTTTCATGCTGTGTGATAGCTACCATGCATGTCTTCCTGTGTTTATGAACTCTTAAGGAAAAGAAAAGGGCTTTTTTATTTTCTAGATCTCACAAACAGAACTCATCATATTTAGTACATCATAACTAGACCAGCATAGGCCACATTCCTGTTAGTGAATGTGAATGTACCTATATTGCTAGGGAACTGGATTGTGTGGTTTGGCATAAGACATACTGGAATCATCCTCAGAATACAGGACAGATGGATGAAAAGTCCTAAAACCACAAGGGCTCTGTTGAAGATTATGAGGACTGTTGGGAACCCTTGCTACCTAAGGTCACAGTCTACTGTTTCCTGATAGCTCCTCTAAGCATCTTGAAAAATGAAGAACTCCCTTTTCAGCAGGTCTTCCCCTTTTCTGACCTTGTCTGAGGAAGCAGACCCCCTAATCTTCTACCTAAGGAAGTTCATATGGTCCTTAGCAATTATACAATTTCAACTTTGTCTTGCCCAATAAGAACCCAGCCAGCAACTCCCTAGTATTCCTGGTATAAAAGTGAGGCATTCACTCAAGAAAAGCAAATTAATTTTCAACAAACCCAAATGAAGAGAGCCACACAAATGTCATTCCACCTCTAACAACAAAAATAACAGAAAACAACTATCACTGGTTCTTAATATATCTTAAGATCAATGCACTCAATTCCTCAATAAAAAGACATAGACTAATAGACTGGATATGTAAACAGGACCCAGCATTTTGCTTCATACAGGAAATGCACCTTAGTGTCACTACCTCAGAGTACTTTTACTTTTTGAGCTACTCTGAGGTAGCTCAAAAAATTTTTCCAAGAAAAATGGTCCAAAAAACAAGCTGAAAGTTCTACCCAGTGCAATTAGACAACAAAAGGAGGTCAAGGGATAACAATTGGAAAAGAAGAAGTCAAAATATAACTATTTGCAGATGATATGATTTAAGTGACTACAAAAATTTCCAACAGAGAGCTCCTTTAACTGATAAACATCTTCAGCAAAGTGGCTAGATATAAAATTAAACAAATCAGTAGTCTTCCTACTCAAAAATAAACAGGTTGAGAAAGAAATTAAGAAAATGACACACTTTGCAATAGTCACAAATAATATAAAATAGGTGTGACCCTAACCAAGCAAGTGAAAGGTCTGTATGACAAGAACTTCAAGCCTCTAAAGAAAGAAATCAAAGAAGATCTCAGAAGATGGAAAGTTCTCCCATGCTCATGGATTGGCAGGATTAATATAGTAAAAATGGCCATCTTGCCACAAGCAATGTACAGAATCAATGCAATCCCTATCAAATTTAAAACTCAATTCTTCACAGAGATAGAAAGAACAATTCTCAAATTCATTTGGAACAACAAAAAACCCAGGATGGTGAAAACTATTCTCAACAATAAGAGAACTTCTGAGGGAATCAACATCCCTGACCTCAAGCTGTATTACAGAGCAATAGTGACAAAACCTACATGGTATTGGTACAGAGACAGACAGAACAATAGAATAGAATTGAAGATGGAGAAATGCTCCCACACAGCTATGGTCACTTGATCTTTGACAAAGGAGCTAAAACTATCCAATGGTAAAAGAGCATATTCAATACATGGTGCTGGCTTAAATGGAAGTTGGCATGTAGAAGAATGCAAATTGATCCATTCTTATCTTTTTGCACTAAGCTCAAGTCAAAGTGGATCAAAGACTTCCACATAAAACCAGATACAGTGAATCTATTAGAAGAGAAATTGGGAAAGAGCCGTGAACACATCGACACAAGGAAAAATTTCCTGAACAGAACACCAATGGCCCAGGCTCTAAGATCAACTATAGACAAATGAGATCTCATAAAACTGAAAAGCTTCTGAAAGGCAAAGGACCCTGTGTTCAGGACAAAAGTGCAACTTACAGATTGGGAAAAGAACTTTATCCCAATCCATAGAAGGCTATTATCCAATATATACAAAGAAGTCAAGAAGATAGACTCCAGAGAACCAAATAACCCTATTAAAAATGGGATAGAGAGCTAAACAAAGAATTCCCAACTGAATCCCAAGAATTCCCAAGGAATCTCAAATGGCCGAGAAGCACCTAAAGAAATGTTGAATATCCTTAGTCATCAGGGATGTGCAAATCAAAACGATCCTGAGATTCCAACTCACACCAGTCAGAATGACTCAGATAAAAAACTCAGGGGACAGCAGGTGCAGGCAAGGATGTGGAGAAAGAGGAACACTCCTCCATTGCTGGTAGGATTGCAAGCTGGTACAGCCGCTCTGGAAATCAGTCTGGCAGGTCCTCAGAAAACTGGAGCTGAGGACCCAGCTATACCGCTCCTGGGCATATACCCAAAAGATGCTCCAGCATATGACAAGGACACATGCTGCTCTATGTTCATACCATTCTTATTCATAATAGTCAGAAGCTGGAAAGAACTCAGATGGATTACTACTTAGCTATTAAAAACAATGAGTTCATGAAATTCTTAGGCAAATGGATGGAATTAGAAAATATCCTAAGAGAGATAACCCAGTCACAAAAGAACACACATGGTATGTACTCACTGATAAGTGGATATTAGGCAAAAGGCTTGGAATACCCACGATACAACTCATAGACCATATGAAGCTCAAGAAGAAGGAAAATCAAAGTGTGGATGCTTCAGTCCTACTTAGAAGAGGGAACAAAATAATCATGGAAGGTAGAGGGTAGGAGGGACCTGGGAGGAAAATAGGAGGGAGAGAGGAAAATAAGGGCTAGGATCAGGTGTGAGAGGAGGGGGTGGGGAATGTACAGAGGATCAGGAAATTGAACAGAGGCACGAAGCCATAGGGGATGGGGAACGAGTATAGACAAAAGAAAGTCCCAGGTGCTAGGAAAGCAAGAGGCTCCCAGGACTCAATATGGATAACATTAATTGAAATACCCAACAAAGGGGAGAGAGAAACTGCAGAGACCATATGGAGTGAGGGATGGGGCCACCCACCCTTCTCAAAAAAATTAACGCAGAATTGCTCCTGTCCAAAGGAGATATGGGGACCACGAGTAGAGCTGAGACTGAAGGAAAAACCATCAAGAGACTGCCCCATCTGGGAATTCATCCCAAATGCAGCCACCAAACCCAATTACCATTACTGATGCAAAGAAGTACTTGCTGACTGGAGCCTGATATAGCTGTCTCCTGAGAAGCTCTGCCAGAACCTTACTGATACAGTTGCAGATGCTTGAAGTCAACCATCAGAAGGAGCATGGGGGCCCCAGTGGAGGAGTTTGGGGAAGGAATGAAAGAGCTGAAGGGGTTTGCAATCCCATAGGAAGAATAACAATATCAACCAACTAGACCCCTAAGAGCTCCCAGGGACCACCAACCAAGGGGTACACCACCCAAGGGGTATACATGGAGGGACCCATAGCTACAGCTGCATATGTAGCAGTGGAAGGCCTTATCTGGCATCAATGAGAGGTGAGGCCCTTGTTCCTGTTAAGTCTTGATGTCCCAGCATAGGGGGATACTAGGGCAGTGAGGCAGAAATGGGTGGGTAGGTGGGAAGCACCCTCATAGAAGCATAGGGGAGGGAGGGTGGGATAGGGGGTTTGCAGAGGGGAAACTAGGAAGGATGATAACATTTGAAATGTAAATAAATAAAATAACCTATAAAAATAAAGAAAAGAAGCACCACAGTCTATTCAAGCATGAATACCTGAGTTCCATCCTCACAACTCACATAGAAGTCCAGGTATGGTGATATACACTTGTAATCCCAGTGTTGGGAAAGAACTGCAGTCAGTGAATTCCTAGAGCTCAAATGATAGCCAACATGACTCAATTGATGTAAGACCACTTTAAAGGCACATAAATATAACCTGTACATACATAAACTGCCTCCTCTACCATCCACAAAAGAGAAACACCCAAATCAGCTTTAGTTTACGAATGTGAATAAAAATCCCTCCTAGATATAAGAAAGACAAGAAAATTGCATAGCATGCTCAAGGCTCTGGTGTCATCCCCTACAACTGAAAACAAAAATGACCCACAAAAACCAACAAACAAAAACTCTACATATTTAAAGATGATGAGTGACTTCTTTTGGAAATGAGTTAAACAGATATTCAGTAAGGCTAATAGCAGAACTCACTAAAGTACAAGACTGGATAAGTTGCCAAGTCCCAAAGACACTAAAAATTGGTACTAGAGAGAACTTGCCATCAGCCTAGTAGCTATCAGTGGTTCTGATCACTATGGGTAGCAATTCCTTTGGGAGCCTAATAACCCTTTGACAGAGGAAACCTCAGACCATTGGAAACCACAGATACTTACATTACTATTCATAACAGTAGCAAAATTACAGTTGTGTGACAGCACCTGCGCTGCCATGGTACCAAGTATCAGACGTAGGCCTCAGGGATCTACAGAAGACACAGACTCAGATCATTCATTAAAGAGAATGCCAAAGCTTTACTTAGGGACCAGCAATATATATTAGAGGCCAGGAAAAACAACAGGAAAAAACAATCATAGCCATAGGTCAGGCACCTGGGAAGTCCCTACCATACAGGAAAACAGGAATCAAGCTAAGCCGCAGGATGTTCTGCTCTCAGGAAACCTGTGATCTCAGCTAAGCTTACTGATGCCCAACAGTTGTGGAGTAGCAACAAAAATCATTTTTATGGCTGAAGATCACCACAGCATGAGGAACTATATTAAAGCTGTATTAATGCTGAAAGAGGCATTAGGAAGGTTGGACTTAGCTTAAATGGCATTGGGAATACTACTGAGACCCACAGAAATGATAGGCAGGAGAAGTAATGCTTGAGTTGTCCTTTTCACACAACTTATTTCTGGAATGCAGAAAGTGCTCAATCCTATTCTGTAAGAAATGAAAAGTTTGTGTGGGAATTTTCCTGCTCAAGATAGAATAAGCATATAGTACCTAATTCAATATCTTGTGAGATGACAGCTCCTTCATTTATGATTCTGGAACAGTGTATAGATTTTTTTTTTTTGCATCTTAGTAAAGTAAATCCTTCCTCTCTTAGAGATCCCTGAACATTAACATATGTTGTATTATAGAATTAATATTGTTTCTTGGGGTAACTACCCAATTCCAGTGAGGTTTCAGATTACAGGTGCCGAACAACTATCAACAACAAAACAATGACATACAGAGGAAAACTCTAAGAGGACTTTGCTTTTTTTTAAAACTTTAACTCGGAGGGGAATTTGATTTTAGACTACAATGCTTTTGGACTTTGAAGCATTGTGTTGAGTAAAGAGGAATGTATGTAATTGAGGATAGGGATGGCAAATTGAGTGGAAGTTTTTTTTCTTTGTTTGATTTTTAGCTTTCCCTGATTCAAATCTTGAGTTTAGTTTCTCCATAAAGAAATTGTATCCTGCACTTTTGGTTCATGTAATTTTGGGAGGCCTGAATTCACCTTCTGCTCTTGGAATTGACCAGTCCCAAGATGGACCAGTGTAGCGTTAATTATTTTTCTTTGCTGTGATCAAACATGTGACAAGAAGCAATTAAAGGGAAGCAGGCCCTATTTAGGTTCATAGAGTGAGAGTACAGTCTATTCTAAAGGTGAAGGCGTCACAGCAGGAGAAGGAAGTTTTTTGCTCATATCTAGGTTGATGAGGCCTGAAAAAAAGCAATGCAGGTTCTCGGCCAGTTTTCATCATTGACTTTTTCTTCAATCTAAGACTCTAGCTCAAGGAAAAGTGGTGGCCTATATTTATGCAGGCCACCACCTCAGGCAATCTCTTTTGGAAAAGCTCTCAAAGGAACCTCTTAGTGTCTCTTAATTCATTCAGGTTGAAAATTTAAATAACTATTGTTCTGAGTATTTGCTCAGGATAGACATGTGACTTTAGCAAATTAGTATCCCCATGGCACAGGATTTCTAGGAAAGAATTTCCATTTGTTGAAATGCTAGAAGTGACAATAATATAAAGTTGCTGAAAAATATCTTCATCATCATTTAAGACACTGGTTCTCAACTTTCCTAATGCTGCAATCCTTTAATACTGTACTTCATGTTGTGGTGACCCCAAACCATAAGATTATTTAGTTGCTATTTTATAACTGTAATTTTTCTGCTGCTATGAATTGTAATGTAAACATTTTTGGACATAGAAGATAACCAAAGAGGGCTCAGCCGACAGTTGAGAATCACTGATTTAAGAGGAGGCTGCTTGAGAAAGAAACCAACAAAGAAGAAAGTATGGAGAATCCTCATAAAACTAAATGTATAAGTCTACCACATGACAGACTTATATCATCCCTTGGCATATGCACAAAGGACATCAGTTCCTTCTTTTTGCTTTTTTCTTTCTTTTTTCTTTCTTTTTTTCTTTCCTTTTTCTTTCTTTTTTCTTTCTTTTTTCTTTCCTTCCTTCCTTCTTTCCTTCTTTCTTTCTTTCCTTCTTTCTTTCTTTCTTTCTTTCTTTCTTTCTTTCTTTCTTTCTTTCTTTCTTTCTTTCTTTCTTTCTTTCTTTCTTTCTTTCTTTCTTTCTTCCTTTCTTTATTTTTTTGATTTTGGTTTTTTTCAAAACAGGGCTTTTCTGTATAGCCCTGGCTGTCCTGGAACTCACTCTGTAGACCAGGCTAGCCTCGAACTCAGAAATCTGCCTGCCTCTGCCTTCCAGAGTGCTGGGATTACAGGCATGCGCCACCACCGCCCGGCTCTCTCTCTCTTTTTTTCTTTTTTGTTTTTCTTTTTTTAAATTGGATTTTTTAAAATTTACATTTCAAATATTATTACTTTTCCTGGTTTCCCCAACTAAATCACCCTATCCCACCCCTCTCTCCCTGCTCACCAACCCACCCACTTCTGCTTCCCTGTCCTGGTATTTCCCTATACTGGGGCATAACGCCTTTTCAAGACCAAGGGCCTCTCCTCCCTTTGATGTCCAACAAGGCCATCCTCTGCTACATATGCAGCTGGAGCCATGGGTCCCTCCATGTGTACTCTTTGGTTGGTTGTTTAGTCCCTGGAAGTTCTGGGGGCGCGGGGTACTGGTTGGTTCATATTGTTGTTTCTCCTATGGGGCTGCAAGCTCCTTCAGCTCCTTGGGTCCTTTCTCTAGCTCCTCCATTGGGAACCTTGTGCTCAGTCCAATGATTGGCTGAGAGCACCCACTTCTGTATTTGTCAGGTACTGGCAGAGTCTCTCAGGGGAGAGCTATATCAGGATCCTGTTAGCAAGTACTCGCTGGCATCTACAAGAGTGCCTGGGTTTGGTGACTGTATATAGGATGGAACCTAGGTCGGCCATCTCTGGATGGTCCTTCCTTCAGTCTCTGCTCCACACTTTTTCTCTGTATCTCCTCCTATGGGTATTTTGTTCCCCCTTCTAAGAAGTCTATCATCTCTGTTAATTAAACAGAATCTTTGTTATCTGTACTATCTTAGAAGACTATAAGAATTAACATCTGATTCATGTCTTGGCTATAAATTTTACATCATCTGAAGGCCATCTATTTAAATCTATATCAGCATTCTCAAAGTTAAACAGCTTGGGCTGGCTATGAGACTAACAGTCTTCAACCCCATTAGAAATCTGAGAGTGACTAATATTAACTGAAAATATAGGCAAATTATAGAGACCGTTGAAAACCTAGACAGTTTATACTTCAAAATGTTGGAGCATCATTCTTTAGCCTTCTGACCCATGAACTTCTGACAGACACTAGAGAAATGGGAATATTAAGGACTCACCTACTCTGTCTCAGCAGATTTAAGCTGTCCTAAGCCTGTATGTATGTCCTTTCTTTGGGCAGTATTTGTAGATAAAGAGAGGCAATTTTTTCCTAGTTGCTGTCTTTTCACAGTTGGGGTAATTCACAGATGCTAAATCTCTCCTTTGAATCTAAGACAGTGAAGCTGTCAGGAGCAGACTAGTCTCAACAAGTGAAATGAATAACAAAGAACGTCACATTCTGTGGACTTCTGATACCTTTTAAGACTATCTATCTAAAGCATCTCTGAACTATTAAGCCTTGACAACTTTCAGTTGTTTTGATTAAAATCTTGAAAACACCATACAATAAACTCAGAGCCTTTATTTGTTATTTGGTCCTAAACACACAGGCTTAAACATCTCAGATTTGTTATAAAAATGGCAAAGAAGGACTGGGTCTAAACCCTGTACTTTTAAATATTTAGTATCAATACAAGAAATTTGTAGCAATGAAAATCTTGATAATGAATCAAAATGAATTTTGTACCCAATAACAACTCATGACTTTAACTTATTAGCAATTAAAAGGCTTTTTACCAAATGAAATTATGTCTATATAATCAATCCTATTTCCTCTCTGTTTCAAATCTGACCATTTCTACATTCTCTAGAAAGACAATTATAACCCTCTCCAGTCCCAAATCCCAGGGAACTGGGTCAATGACTCTTTGTAACTTCTTCAAGCTGAGTATGGGCAGGAGTCTAAGTCCAGGGACACAGAACAAGACACTAACAAACACAGAGAAAAAGTTCACCCCTAAATGGGCCCAGTTACAGATACCAGGTGCCCCTGCCAGTGGCAGGAACAGGATACACCAGATCATAGCAGGACTTGACTCCCACCTTTACTGTCCTGCCATTTCCAGAAGGAGCAGAGCTTTCCTGGCTTTCTCCTGGGCCTTTTGGCAAGTTTGCCAGTTGAGCTCATTGCACCAGACACCATAAGCTCTCCAAACCTCCAGCCTACCAGACACGTGGAACAAACTGAAAGTTCAGACAAGCTTAGAGACTCAGACTTTGACAAACAAGGAAGACAGAAAACAAACCTCGGTGTTATGTGCTCAAGGCCTCCAATTCACTGTCCCAGTGTGTCCCCACAGGAGGTCAGATTCCCGGCCAATGCACCAAATGTGAGACTCAAGGGAGTCTTAACTTACCTGAGAGACCCCCTGAGTGGACCACACGGAGATGGGAATCAATGCAAAAAAGCAGGAGGATTTTTATTTATTATCTAGCATGTGCTGGGGCCTGCCCTGCATATGGAGACAGAATGACCATGATACTAGAATCTTGATATGGGAAAAATCAAATTATTTTATAGCTCCAGATAGTTGGATTCCCAAGTATCAGAGCTATGTGCCACAGATGACACTTCTTCTTTGCTTATCTGCCCCACCCTCTGTGTTTTATTCTCTGCACTTCACTTCCTCTCCTTCATCACCTTCTCAACATTTCTTTGTTTTATATGTGGAAGAAATTTGAGTATTCTTAGTGGGCCATGTGGGTAAGGAGATAAAACGCTACACAGTTGCAAGAGAGGTATTGCTCTTTCATGGTTTCATCATGTAGCTTAACGCCTACTTGGGCATGATGTAACTTCTTCTTTTACAGATTCTTTAACACATTACAACAGAATTTTTATAGAAAGATATTTCCATAAGAATAAAGGAAAAGTTAGCAAATATACTTCACTTATATAATCACTGTAGTAGAATATTTACTTGCACAAACCCAGGGAAACAAGATGCTTTTGTAGATTCTGAGAACATTAAAATTTTCCAAATTGATTCCTAAAAGGAGAAGTAGAAAACATGACATGAATATAGATTTTGTGTCTGAGAGATGGCATATTTGCTTACCTGCTAGAATTATGTGATACTTGTTTCTATCATTTGTTTGTACTTTATATCAGCTTATTTGGAATATTCTCTTTAACTTAGCCATTTTTCTGAGGAGGCCCAGTTCGTTTACTGATGAATAATATTAGAAAATATGTCAAAGTTAGAAATACCTGGATGTCTTGATGTGTGTAGTGAAAAAATTATTTCTAAAAGAGTCGTGTGAAAGGAAATCACACATACATATAAGGGCTAATGTAGTAGATACCCTGAATGTGCACGTCTTGAACATTAATATTAATGAAACTGCATCCTATACATCTTGCCAGCTCTATGTCTTCAGCTTGTTTATAATTAAGTTTATTAGAAAACAGTTTCCTGTTTCTGCTCCCAGGCCTCTTTGTGCATGGACTTCTGCAATGGTAACTGAGTTTAAGAGAAATAGAGATTTTTGATAGTCTGTTTTAATTATTTAAACATTTTCCCCCATTGAGACTTCAGGAAAGTGCCACCTCCCAAAGTAAGAAATTTGTAAGGTGAGGGAAAAGTTTATACTCAAATATTTCTTTCAGGATACCACAATGGAATTTTCCTATTAATGATTTCAGCCTATTGCCAGAACAAATTGTCTCTCTTTGTCCCTTGATGGTTCTTTCCAGAATGTTTATATTATCACAATGTCTTAGTTCCCTCAGTAAAGTGTTGTTTGAGTCTATGTCACTGAGCTCTGCATTGGAGTTGATTCCTTGGGGATATTCCCTTCAGAGAATCTTGAATCTACATAGGCACCAATCTCTTAGAGATCTCAGCCTCTCAGCAAATTTGGTGTGGCTCTCGGGGATTCATGTAAATTGTAGTGGCCTCTGTCTTTGCACTTTTTCACAAAGCTTCAGCAATTCAATTACTCTTTGAGGTCAAAGGCCCTCAGAGGACAAACAGTTATGTTTCTTTTTCAGGCTCCAGAAAGCCGAGTGGTTGAATTCAGCTCTGAATTAAGATTTTAGAAGTCCCAAGAACATAGGTATGTTTTTTATGACTTTTAATTCTATGAATTAAAGCAACATTCTTTACATTGTGGGTAGAAATAAAGGTGTGGTCTTGAAGAAAAGAAGACAGAATATAGATGCAAAGCACTCAGATTCTACTTCCCAGGCTCCTCTGATCCATTTTACATAAATAGAGAAGTTTTTAATAGCTACTTTTCTGTCACTTTTGCTTAGACAAGATGACCATTGATATTACTAGATTGGTTGTTGCCACCAAATGGTGCTCATAAAAGCCTAAGAAAAAAGTTCAAATGTCTGATGCACAGTTTAATAAAGTCATTGTTAATTAACTTGTATTTAACATTGCTATTGAGCACAAAGTATCTGAATTTCCCCTTATTTTACTCCAGTTCATTTTCTCTTGTTAGTTGGAAACGTACTTGCCTACAGTTCTGTAGCAAATAACCATACATTTTATTATTCTAGGCAAGCATGAAGGTGCATGTTTTTCATGCCAGTTACTAATGAGGCTGAGATAGTAGACTTATTTTACCAGCCTGAAGATTATAACATGCCCTTATCTCAAAAAAGGCTACAATATCCACTTAGATATGGTACTGAAATTCATTTATTTGCTTAACAACCATTCAAGTCCATTCTGTGGGCACCAGTAACTTAGGTAATGAGAAAAAACATCCAACAGATGACAAACAAAATAGTGTTTGTTTCTTCCTTCCTGACATTTAGTTATCTCACCAACATTTCAATTGGGGTGTGTGATAACTGAGGGAGTCTTCATACTCTTTTGATGAAATCTGAAATATACCTGGATAGATATACAGTGAAATTTGCTGCAGAAGCATTTGTGGAGGTGTTTTGGAAAATAATTCAGAATTCATTTTCAGCTAACTACATTTAGTTCTTTAAAAAATTTTCAGTCTTCATCTTACCTTGTATTGGGAAAAATAGGTTGATTTAAGCTGTGTGATGATTTGTGTCTTCTTCCTTAAACAATGACAATTGATAAGCTATTTTCCTTTCTGCAATCATTTCAATAAGCAGCAACATTTGACAGAAGCATTTGACTCTGACCCTGTCACTTCAACATGAGGCATGTTACCATGCCTCAGTTTCTTCATATCTGTATGTTCTATATCACCCATGATCCAGTCTTATCTAACCAACCATGCAATTGTTGAATGACTACATGCACACAACATTTTTATAAGTTTTGAAACTATTTTTTTGAACAGTCTTTAGAATTGGGCTCTCCATTAGGGATACTATATTTCAGTATGAACTGGCCTTGATGTCTTATTTTTGTGTTATACAGAAAGGCCTCCACAGTAAATTGATAGCAATGGTTAAAGGCAAGTTGATGCAAAGTTGATGGAAATGTTCTTCTAATTTCCAGCTCCCCCTTCCTTTCTCTCTTTCCACATATCTTCTCTTTCCTCTTCTTAGTCTGCTACCACCTGTGGTGGAAGGAGGGACAGGTAAAGCCTATGATGCAAATGCTTCCTGAAGAGAATAACTAACTGGAGGGAGAACATGGTACAAACTAGGACATAAGCCTTTCTCCAGTCCTGACCATTTCCAGACACACGTTTTCTTCTGAGTATTTATCATCTAACATTTTTGGCAGGAAATATGGACTATGGTAGGCAAGAGAACAATAGCCTGTTTGTTGTTAATTTAAATAGCATGAAATTTATTTTCCTACATTGGCATTCAATTCACCAAATCTTTAAGTTTATGTGCAAGGAACCATGGTGGATTGAGTGAGCCAAGAAGGAATTAATACTGTCACTGTTTCCAGGGTCCTAAATCCAGTTGAAATGCTGGCTGAGTATAGAGCTAAATGTATGATAATCAAGACATAAGTGATTTGAGGATGCAAAAAGGTCATAACTGTAATAGTACCAATACAATGACTTCTACATACAATTATAATTTTACATATATGTATAAATAGATATGCTTACATTAATATAATTATGAAATAATTATTTATATATTTAAAACATGCATGGCATAACTACTGCAGCCTCTCTTTACTTGTTCTATGTTTCAGGAATACATTTACAATAATAGTAGAATCCATGTTTAAAATCTCTGGATTTAGAGTGAAACTGACCAAGATTTTAAGTCCATTTCTAATATTACCTTTTATATGACTTTGGATTTATTAAAAAAAGACCAGCAGTATTTGGTTATACCTTAGGTTTCTTTTCTACAATGCTTCTTGTTCTTAGTCTCCCTAACAGTGCCAGGTATGGGCTTCCATGTCATAGTGTGGGCCTTAAGTCAGATCAGACATTGGTTGACTACCTGACAAGCATTGTGTCATCATTGTCCAAACATATTTTGCAGGCAGGATACCGTTGTAGATCAAAGGGATTGTGACTGATTTGGTGTTTACATTTCTCTTTTACTAAAATCAGAACCAAAGTGTTGATTTGAAGAATAAATACATTAAATTCTGGTTGATATTTTGGGGAAAGTGGATAGTGTGCTCTATTGATTTCTATGGTTTTTGAGACTTAATTATGCATATATAAAATTTTCATGAAGTTTCTATTGAGGGCATATTATTAAGACAGAATGAGGTAGAAAATAAAGAATGGATTCATATTTTTTACCTCAAAGTTTTCATTTTCTGATGGCTAAAAGTTGAGTAAGGACTTAAAAATGATTTTACCAGATAATACTAAATCTGTAATGTGAATGCACATCCAGTTTGAACTCAGAAACTACAAAGAGATAAATTTGACTTTGACTTTTATTAAACAGTCTCACTTAATATTGCCAAGATACTGTCTTTCTGATCTCTTGAATAGGCATATTGTATTCATCTCAAATAATTAAGCACTAATAAAATCAGACGGTAGACCATGTGTTTTACATGTCTCTCTCTCTCTCTCTCTCTCTCTCTCTCTCTCTCACACACACACACACACACACACACACACGCGCGCGCATGTGTGTGTGTGTGTGTGTTTTATTTTTATATCTTTATGGATTTCTGGTTTTAGCTTCATTCTCTTTAATCATTAGGCAAAAGTTAAGCTGACTTCAATGGAGAACATCACAGAAGTGATGGAATTCATCCTGCTGGGCTTGATAGATGACCCCAATCTTCAGGTTCCTCTCCTCCTGATATTTTTCTGCATCTAGCTTGCCACTCTGATTGGAAATGGAGGGATTATGGTCATCATCTTCTCAGACTCCCACCTCCACACTCCCATGTACTTCTTCCTCAGTAACCTGTCCTTTGTAAATCTTGGATACTCATCAGCTGTAGCTCCCAAGATGGTGACTGCACTTCATTCAGAGAACAAGATCATCTCCTGTAATGGCTGTGCTGCTCAATTTTTCTTCTTTGTGGGGTTTGCCACTGTTGAGTCTGTCTTCTGGCCTCCATGGCTTATGACCGTCATGCAGCAGTGTGTAGGCCTCTTCATTACACCACCACCATGACAACAGGTGTGTGTAGCATCCTGACTGTTGGCTCTTACACCTGTGGCTTCCTCAATGCCTCAATCCGTGCTGCAGAAACATTTAAACTCTCTTTTTGTGGTTCTAATAAGATCATTCATTTTTTTCTGTGACATTCCCCCACTCCTGGTTCTTGCATGCTCCAGCACACACATCAGTAAGTTGTTTTTTTTTTTGTGGGATTCAATGTTTTTTTCACTCTCTTAGTAATTTTCATCTCATACCTCTTCATATACATTACTATTCAAAACATGAAATCTTCTGAGGGACAAAAGAAGGCTTTCTCCACTTGTGCTTCCCACCTCACTTCTGTGTCTATCTTCTCTGGCACAATCATCTTCATGTACTTGCAGCCCAGTTCTGGTCAGTCCATGGACATGGACATAATAGCATCTGTATTCTACACTGTAGTCATTCCCATGTTGAACCCCTTGATCTACAGCCTCAGGAACAGAGAAGTGAAAAGTGCTCTCTGGAAAATACTCAATAACATTTACCCTCAGTGTTTTAGTGTGAATAGGAAGTAGACAGGAAAGTAAGGGGTAGATCACCTCCTGGGCAATTTCAACTTTTGAAGTCTGAAGAATTTCAGTTTCACCTTCCTCAAGAATAATCATCATTTCAGTTCCTAGGAAAAGGGGTAAAAATCAGTACTTGGAAATGTTTCCTTGTGGAAGATGATTACCTTCTGTTGAACAGAGATAAACTAGTACATTTATAGCTTTTATACAGAAGTGTATTAATAATGTAGTTTAAAATAGATCAAAGCACACACATAAATATGGCAAAAGCTGCCTGGGGAGGGACTGTCATACTAGAGCCTGATGTTCGCATCAGCTGAGGCTGACCATAAGCAATGGGGTGTGTCTCTGTAGCTTCTGCTTCTTTTCTCGGTGACTCTGAAGCATATTTATCCACCTTGGTCAAGTATTCATTCATAACCTGGACGAAATAGGGCATGGCAGATCCATGATATTATGTCTCCGTGCAGTTTCCAGGATGACATCTGACCTTTTTTCTTCCTGCAAAAACCCGTGTAGGAGCTCTTCAGCCAATTCTGTATCTTTAGATAGAAGCATACTGCATTGCATCCTTGTAAAAGCTGTCTTTATGGCATAGCTCCACACTCTGTTTCCAGCAATTGTTCCAGGCACCTTTTGCTTATGGTTATGTTGCACCACCATATGGGCAGCCACAGCCCAGCTTTGGGTACAGCATGTGAGATGGAAGCTGATCCTGTGGTTTCCTATTTTCATACTGAAGCATCATCTACCCACTTCTTAGTTTATAGACGGGGAAAGAGGCAACATGTTCTTGTAACCTTTACTTCATGAAGGACTACTTTTTTGTTTTAACTATAGACTTGGATCACCTATGCTAAAACTTTATTTTCACATTCTGAATCATTAGACCTTCTTTTTAAAGGGGCATAGTATTCATGTGGGCATTTTCTTCCCCTCATTTTTTGAAGAACTGCTTACTATTCAGTCTATTGTGAAGAACCTGATTTGTACTCTGTAGGGTTAAAAAAAACAAAAAAAAGGCATCTAATATTGACTCTCTTAAATTTAATGTATGTAAACAGCTTTCACTATGTATTGTCTAAATGCACTTGAGTCTTTTTTATTAAAAGAAAAGCTAATGTGAAAATACTGGTATGTGCCCATGCAAGACTGTCAGTGCCAACAAAGACAACACTAATCAGCATATCCTACTTTGGATCATAGCACTCTCCAAATTATTTGAAAAATGCATATAGATGACTTGCCTGAATTTTTTTAGATGAGTATAAAAGGCCCTTTCACCTATGCAGGTCCCCTATTATGCATATAGAAAATGCTAGTGTGTGTCGGTCACTTCATGTGTAACAGGTGCCCTCATGTTGTGCTGTATCCTGTGCTTTTTGTGGGGGCTCATTCCATTCAGGAACAAAAAGCACCATGATTCCACACATGTGTATTTACTAAGCCTTCCCTGAGGTTTGTGTATGTTGGATATCGTGGTGTTTTAGACCACTTAGTGTACAGAACAGAGAATTCAAACAAGATATTGCTATTCGCCAGTTTTGTTTGTGGAGTTTGAAATTGCTCCAATTTAAAATAAATTACTGGACTGTGGAAAACAAAGAATACCAAGCCACTCAACCACGATATATATCTAGAGAACCTAGGTCAGATGCCCACAGAGTCCCCAGTTTCTGTAAAACCCCATAAGTCCCAGTCAGTTGATTCTGTGAGCATTTAACTGTGGTGTTCCTGGCCATGCTGGCTTCTCTGACTCTTCCTCTTCTTCCTCCACAGACTCTCAGAACTCCATCCAGTGTTTTGCTGTAGCGCTCTGTATCTGCTCCCACCAGTTGCTTGATAAAGTCTCTCTGGTATCTTTGATGATGATTCTGCTAGGCTACAGTCCCAGATCACTCTGCAGGCAAGACCAACTGTAGAGAAGGATTTGTGGCTCCCTCCACTTGAGGTCTTAGAGAAGATAGCCTATTCAGGCACTGTGAAGGAAAATGTTTAAACAATCTACAAAATTATCTAAAATGAGCCCTGCTTTCCAAAGGAAAAACCAAAATTCTATAGTTTAACTTACTTAAACTCACCAAGAAGCAATTGTAGATTGATTTGGCTAGGTTTTATATTTTATATATGGATTTATGTGTCAAATAATACTTTTAGATTTTTTAACTTACTTTTGTTCATTATGTGGTAGAATTTGGGGCTCCTGAGGAAACCAAAGATTTTTTTCTTTTCTTTTTTTTATTAAACTAATAAAATTTATTTTAAGATATACAACTCAGTGTTGACATTTTCTAAGTCATCAAAATAATTTATGATAGTTAAATGCCTTTTAAATATACATGATATCTTCTGAAGCTAAAAATAATATGCACTCAACCAATTTTAAAAATCTACTTGGAGCATTAAACATGATAGAAGTAGAAAAAAATCTGTTATGAAGTCATCTATGACAAGTTCCTGATTAGACAGAAACCATTCCATCTCCAAGGGAGAATACTCAGCATAACTGTGGCTTCATAGAATGAGCTGGGTAGTGTTCCTCCTGTTTCTATTTTGTGGGATAGTGTGAAGAGTATTGATATTAGGTCTTCTTTGAAGGTCTGAGAGAATTCTGCACTAAAACCATCTAGTCCTGGGCTTTGTTTTGGTTCGATGACTTTTAATGACTGCTTCTATTTCTTTAGGGGTTATGGGACCATTTAGATGATTTATCCAAGCCTGATTTAGCTTTGGTATTTAGTATCTGTTTAGAAAAATGTTCATTTCATCCAAATTTTCCAGTTTTATTGAAAATAGTCTTTTGTAGTAGGATCTGATGATTTTTTGAATTTCCTTGGTTTCTGTTGTTATATCTCCCTTTTCATTTCTGATTTTGTTAATTTGGATACTGTCTCTGTGCTCCCTGGTTAGTCTGGCTAAGGGATTATCCATCTTGTTGATTTTCTCAAAGAACCAGGTCCTGGTTTTATTTATTCTTTGTATAATTCTTTTTGTTTCTACTTGATTGATTTCAGCCCTGAGTTTGATTTTTTCACTGCTGTCTACACCTCTTGGGTATATTTGCTTTTTTGTTGTTGTTGTTCTAGAGCTCTCAGGTATGCTATTAAACTGGTAGTGTATGCTTTCTTCAGTTTCTTTTTGGAGGCACTCAGAGCTGAGTTTTCCTCTTAGCACTACTTTCATTGTGTCCCATAAGTTTGAGTATGTTGTTCTTTTATTTTCATTAAATTCAAAGTTTTTAATTTCATTCTTTATTTCTTCCTTGACCAAGTTATCATTGAGTAGAGCTTTGTTCAGCTTCCATGTGGCCTTTCTTTTGTTTTTGTTGCTGTTGAAGACTGGCCTTAGTCCATGATGATCTGATAGGATGCATGAGAGTAGTTCAATCTTCTTGTATATTCTGAGTTTTGTTTTGATACCAATTATATAGTCAATTTTGGAGAAGGTACCATGAGGTGCTGAGAAGGTATATTCGTTTGTTTTAGGATAAAACGTTTTATAGATATCTGTTAAATCCATTTGGTTCATTACTTCTGTTAGTTGCATTGTGTCTCTGTTTAGTTTGTGATTCAGTGATCTGTCCATTGATGAGAGTGGGGTGTTGAGGTCTCCCACTATTATTGTGTGAGGTCCAATATGTGCTTTGATCTTTATTAAAGTTTCTTTTATGAACGTGGGTGCCCTTGCATTTGGGGCATATATGTTCAAAATTGAAAGTTCTTGGTAGATTTTTTTCTTTGATGAGTTTGAATTGTTCTTCCTTATCTTTTTTGATAACTTTAGGTTGGAAGTTGATTTTATTCAATATTAACATGGCTACTCCAGCTTGATTCTTGGGGCAATTTGCTTGGAAAAATTGTTTTCCAGTCTTTTACTCTGAAGTAGCATTTTTCTTTGTCACTGAGGTGGATTTCTTATATGCAGCAAAATGTTGGGTCCTGTTTACATATTCAGTCTGTTAGTCTATATCTATTTTTTTTTCCTCTGAGAGTAGTGTTGAGTTTTCCTCTTAGCACTACTTTCATTGTGTCCCATAAGTTTAGGTATGTTGTTCCTTTATTTTCATTAAATTCAAAGTTTTTAATTTCATTCTTTATTTCTTCGTTGAGAATTTGACTTAATTTGAGAATTGAGTCCATTGATGTTAATTGATATCTTTTAAGGAAAAGTAATTGTTGCTTTCTGTTATTTTGTTGCTAGAGGTGAAATTATGTTTATATGGCTATCTTCTTTATGATTTATTAAAAGAAGAATATTTTCTTGCTTTTTCTAGGGTGTAGTTTCCTTCCTTGTGTTAGAATTTTTCATTTATTATTTTTTGAAGGGCTGGATTTGTAGAAAGGTATCATGTACATTTGTTTTTGTCATGAAATATCTTGGTTTGTCCATCTATGGCAATTGAGAATTTTGCTGTGTATAGTAGGCTTGACTGGCGTTTGTGTTCTCTTAGGGTTTGTATAACATCTGCCTAGGACCTTCTAGCTTTCATGGTCCCTGGTGAGAAGTCTGGTGTAATTCTGGTAAGTCTGCCTTTATATATTACTTGACATTTTTCTCTTATTGCTTTTAATATTCTTTCTTTACTGCATTTGGTTTTTTAAAGTTTATTTTCTATATTCTTTGTTTACATTCTAGAAGCCTTCCCCTTTCCCAGTCTCCCCCCCCAATATGTTCCATAAGTCCTCTTTTCTCCATGCATTCTCCTGTCTTTCCCCCTCCCTTTTCTCTGTTCTGATACTCCCCTACTATGCTGGATCAAGTCTTTCCAGGATTAGGGCCCTCTTCTTCCTTCTTCATGGGAATCATTTGATATGCTAATTGTATCTTCACTATTCAGAGTTTCAGGTCTAATTAATATCCACTTATCAATGACTGCATTCCATTTGCATTCTTTTGTGATTGCGTTATCTTGCTTAGGATGATATTTTCTAGTTCCATCCATTTGCCTAAAGAATTCATGAATTAATTGTTCATGCATTGCTGAATAGTACTCCATTGTGTATATATACCATATTTTCTCTATCCATTCTTCCATTGAGGGATATCTGGGTTCTTTCCAGCTTCTGGCTATTATAAATAAGGCTGCTATGAACATAGTGAAACATGTGTTCTTATTGCATGTTCTTATTGGGTATATGCCCAGGAGAGGTATAGCAGGGTCCTCCAGAAGTGCCATGCCCAGTTTTCTAAGGAACCACCAGACTGATTCCAGAGTGGTTGTACCATATTACAATGCCACCAGCAGTGAAGGAGTGTTCCTCTTTCTCCACATCCTCACCAACACCTGCTGTCTCCTGAGTTTTTAACCGTAGCCATTTGACTGGTGTGAGGTGAAATCTTAGGGTAGTTTTGATCTTCATTTCCCTAATGGCTTATGATGTTGAGCATTTCTTAAAGTGCTTCTCGGCCATCTGAATTTCTTCAGGCGAAAATTCTTTGTTTAGATCTGTACCCCATTTTTAATAGGGTTATTTGGTTCCCTGGGGTCTAACTTCTTGAGTTCTTTGTATATATTGGATATTAGTCCTCTATCGGATGTAGGGTTGGTGAAGATCTTTACCCAATTTCTTGGTTGCCATTTTGTCCTTTATATGGTGTCCTTTGCCTTACAGAAACTTTGTAATTTTATGAGATCCCATTTGTCAATTCTTCATCTTAGAGCATAAGCTATTGGTGTTCTGTTCAGGAACGTTTCCCCTGTGCCTATGTCCTCAAGGGTTTTCCCCAGTTTCCTTTCTATTAGTTTCAGTGTGTCTGGTTTTATGTGGGGGTCCTTGATCCACTTGGAGTTGAGCTTAGTACCAGGAGATAAGAATGGATCAATTCGCATTCTCCTGCATGCTGACCTCCAGTTGAGCCAGCACCATTTGTTGAAAAGGCTATCTTTTTTTCCACTGGATGTTTTCAGCTCCTTTGTCGAAGATCAAGTGACCATAGGTGTGTGGATTCATTTCTGGGTCTTCAATTCTATTCCATTGGTCCACTTGCCTGTCCCTGTGCCAATACCATGCAGTTTTTAACACTATTGCTCTGTAGTATTGCTTGAGGTCTGGGATATTAATACCCCCAGAAGTTCTTTTACTGTAGAGAATAGTTTTAGCTATCCTGGCTTTTTTGCTATTCTAGATAAATTTGAGAATTGCTTTTTCCACTTCTGTGAAGAACTGAGTTGGGATTTTGATGGGGATTGCGTTGAATCTGTAGATTGCTTTTGGCAAAATAGCCATTTAAACTGTATTAATCCTGACAATCCACAAGCATGGCAGATTTTTCCATTTTCTGGGGTCTTCTTCGATTTCCTTCTTCAGAGACCTGAAGTTCTTGTCATATAGATCTTTCACTTGTTTGGTTAGAGTCACGCCAAGATACTTTATATTGTTTGTGGCTATTGTGAAGGTGGTCATTTCCCTAACTTCTTTCTCATTCTGCTTATCCTTTGAGTATAGGAAGGCAACTGATTTGCTTGAGTTGATTTTATAACTTGCCACTTTGCTGAAGTTGTTTATCAGCTGTAGGAGTTCTCTGGTGGAGTTTTTTGGGTCACTTAAGTATACTATCATGTCATCTGCAAATAGTGATAATTTTACTTCTTCCTTACCAATTTGTATACCTTTGACCTCCTTATGTTGTCTAATTGCTCTAGCTAGAACTTCAAGTACTATATTGAAAAGATATGGAGAGAGAGGACAGCCTTGTCTAGTCCCTGATTTTAGTGGGATTGCTTCAAGTTTCTCTCCGTTTAGTTTGATGTTGGCTACCGGTTTGCTGTATATTGCTTTAACGATGTTTAGGTATGGGCCTTGAATTCCTGTTCTTTCCAAGACTTTTAGCATGAAAGGATGCTGAATTTTGTCAAATGCTTTTTCTGCATCTAATGAGATGATCATATGGTTTTTTTCTTTGAGTTTGTTTATGTAGTGGATAGCATTGATGGATTTCCTTATATTGAACCATTCCTACATCCCTGGAATGAAGCCCACTTGATCATGGTGGATGATCGTTTTGAGGTGTTTTTGGACTCAATTGCGAAGAATTTTATTGAGTATTTTTGCATCGATATTCATAAGGGAAATTGGCCCGAAGGTCTCTTTCTTTGTTGGATCTTTGTGTGGTTTTGGTATTAGTGTAACTGTGGCTTCGTAGAGTGAGTTGGGTAGTGTTCCTTCTGTTTCTATTTTGTGCAACAGTTTGAAGAGTATTGGTGTTAGGTCTTCTTTGAAGGTCTGCTAGAACTATACACTGAAGCCATTTGGTCCTGTGCTTTTTTTGGTTGGGAGACTTTCTATGACCCCTTTTATTTCTTTAGGAGTTAGGGGCCTGTTTAGATGATCTATTTAATCCTGATTTAATTTTGGTGTTTGGTATCTGTCTAGGAAATTGTCCATTTCCTCCAGAGTCTCCAGTTGTGTTGAGTATAGGCTTTGGTAGTAAGATCTGATGAGTTTTTGAATTACCTCAGTTTCTGTTGTTATATCTCCCTTTTCATTTCTAATTTTGTTAATCTGGATACTGTCTCTGTGCCCTGTGGTCAGTCTGGCTAAGGGTTTATCTATCTTGTCGATTTTCTCAAAGAACCAGCTCCTGGTTTTGTTGATTCTTTGTATGGTTCTATCTTAGTTTCTACTTGATTGATTTCAGCGCTGAGTTTGATGATTTCCTGCCTTCTTCTCTTCCTGGGTGAATTCAATTCTTTTTGCTCCAGGGCTTTCAGGTGTGCCATTAAGCTGTTAGTGTATGCTCTCTCCATTTTCTTTTTGGAGGCACTCAGGGCTATGAGTTTTCCTCTCAGCACTGCTTTCATTGTGTCCCATAGATTTGGGTATGTTGTGTCTTCATTTTCATTAAATTCTAAAAAGTCTTTGATTTCTTTCTTTATTTCTTCCTTGACCAAGGTATCATTGAGTAGAGTATTGTTCAGTTTCCATGTGTATATGGGCTTTCTGTTGTTATTGTTGCTATTGAAGACTGCTTTTACTCCATAGTTATCCGATAGGAGGCATGGGATTATTTCGATCTTCTTATATTTGTTGAGGTCTGTCTTGTGACCAATTATATGGTCTATTTTGGAGAAGGTACCATGAGGTGCTGAGAAAAAGGTATATTCTTTTGCTTTAGGGTGAAATGTTCTATATATATCTGTTAACTCTAATTGGTCCAAAGCTTCAATTAGTTTCACTGTGTCCCTGTTTAGTTTCTGTTTTCCTGATCGGTCTATTAAAGAAAGTGAAGTGCTGAAGTCACTCACAATTATTGTGTTAGGTGCAATGTGTGCTTTGAGCTTTAGTAAAGTTTTTTTTATGAATGAGGATGCCTTTGCATTTGGAGCATAGATGTTCAGGATTGAGAGTTCTTCTTGGTGCGTTTTTTCATTGACCTGCAAGAAGTGTCCCTCAGAGTCTCTTTTGATGACTTGAGGTTGAAAGTCAATTTTATCTGATATTAGAATGGCTACTCCAGCTTGTCTCCTGAGACCATTTGCTTGTAAAATTGTCTTCCAGCCTTTTACTCTAAGGTAGTGTCTGTCTTTGACACTGAGGTGTGTTTCCTGTATGCAGCAAAATGTGGGATCCTGTTTAAGTATCCAGTCTGTTAGTCTATGTCTTTTTATTGGGGAATTGAGTCCCTTGATATTAAGAGATATTAATGAATAGTGATTATTACTTCCTGTCATTTTTGATGTTATCTTTTATATTTGATTGATCATCTTCTTTTGGGTTTGATGAAAGAAGGTTACTATCTTGTATTTTCCAGGGTGAAGTTTCCCTCCTTGTATTGGTATTTTCTTCCTATTATCCTTTGTAGGGCTGGGTTTGTGGTAAGATATTGGGTGAACTTGTTTTTTTCATGGAATATCTTGGTTTCCCCATCTATGGTGATTGAGAGTTTTGCTGGGTATAGAAGTTTTGGCTGGCATTTGTGTTCTCTTAGAGTCTGTATGAGATCTGCCCAGGATCTTCTAGCTTTCATAGTCTCTGGTGAGAAGTCTGGTGTGATTCTGATAGGTCTTCCTTTATATGTTATTTGGCCTCTTTCTCTTACTGCCTTTAATATTCTTTCCTTGTTTAGTACATTTGGGGTTTTGATTATTATGTGACAGGATGTATTTCTATTCTGGTCCAGTCTGTCTGGAGTTCTGTAGGCTTCTTTTATATTCATGGGCTTCTCTCTCTTTAGATTAGGGAAGTTTTCTTCCATAATTTTATTGAAGATATTTGCTGGCCCTTTAAGTTGTAAATATTCACTTTCATCTATGCCTATAATCCTTAGGTTTGGCCTTCTCAATATGTCCTGGATTTCCTGGATGTTTTGAGTTACAAGCTTTTTGCTTTTTGCATTTTCTTTGACTGTTGAGTCCATGGTTTCTATGGTATCTTTGGCATCTGAGATTCTTTCTTCTATCTCTTGTATTCTGTTGTTGATATTTGCATCTATGGTCTCTGATTTCTTCCCAAGGTTTTCTATCTCAAACGTTGTCTCCCTTTGCAATTTCTTAATTGTTTCTACTTCTGTTTTTAGACCCTTTATGTTTTTGCTTAGTTCCTTCACTTGCTTCTTTGTGTTTTCCTGTAATTCTTTGAGAGATTTTTGTGTTTCTCCTTTCATGACTTCTGCCTGTTGATCAAATTTCTCCTGTACTGTTTTAAGTGATTTTTGCATTTCCTCCTTTTTGGCTACTATCGTTTGACCCATATTCTCCTGAATTTCTCTAAGTGATTTTTGTGTTTCCCTTGTAAGGGCTTCTAGCCTTTGATCATTTTTCTCCTGAATTTCTTTAAGAGATTTGTGTCTTTTATGTGTTCTTGTAACAGCATCACAACCAGTGATTTTACATCCAAATCTTGCTTTGTGTTGGGGTATCCAGGACTTGCTATTAAAGGAGAATTGGGATCAGACGATGCCGTATTGCCTTGATTTCTGTTAGTAATGTTCCTATGTTTGCCTTTTGCCATCTAGATCTCACTGGTGTTAGTTGGTCTTGTTGTCAATGCAGGACTCACCCTTGCAAGATACCTCCCTGCAGCCGGCCTCCAGATGCACCACTGTCCCTCTGCACTGCTTGGGGAAGGGCATGTGGCCCAGGCTGCTTCTGATCCAGAGGTGGCGACCAGAAGGCTCCCGCCAGAGTCCTCGGATGGATCCTCTGCTTTGCTGGGTCAGGCTGGCCTTCAGATGCACAGCTGGCCCTCTGCACTGCTTGGGGACGGAGTGCGTGGCCCAGGCTCTGCATTTGTTTTTTTTTGATCATTATGTGACAGGAGTAATTTCTCTTCTGGTCCAGTCTATTTGGAGTTCTGTAGACTTCTTGTATGTTCATAGGCATCTCTTTCTTTAAGTTAGGGAAGTTTTCTTCTATAATTTTGTTGAAGGTATTTACTGGGCCTTTAATTTAGGAATCTTCACTCTCTTCTATACCTATTATCCTTAGGTTTTCTCATTGTGTCTTGGATTTCCTGGGTGGTTTGGGTTAAGGCCTTTTTGCATTTTGCATTTTCTTTGACTGTTGTGTCATTGTTTTATAAGGTATCTTCTGCACCTGAGATTTTCGCTTTGATCTCTTGTATTCTGTTGTTGGTGCTTTCATCTATGACTCCTGATCTCTTTCCTAGGTATTCTATCTATACTGTTTTTCTCTGTTTGTGATTTCTTTATTGTTTCTACTTCCATTTTTAGACACTGAATGGTTTTGTTCAATTCCCTCACTTGCTTGGTTATGTTTTCCTGTAATTTTAAAGGGATTTTTGTGCTTCCTTTTCAAGGCCTTCTACCTGTTTCCCTGTGTTCTCTTGTACTTCTTTATTTATACCATTCTTAAATTCCACTATCAGCATCATAAGATGTGATTTTTAAATCCAAATCTTCCTTTGCTGGTGTGTTGGGATATCTAGGACTTGCTGTGATAGAAAAACTGGGTTCTGATGATGCTAAGTAGCTTTGGTTTCTGTTGGTATGATTCTTGAACTTTCACCATCTTGTTATCTCTGGCATTAGTTGGTCTTACTGTCTCTGACTGAAGCCTGTCCCTCCTGTGGGCCTGTAAGCCTGTGTCAGTACCCCTGGCAAGACCAGCTCTCTCCCAGCAAGGTTTGGGTGAGCAGGGCTGTGGAACAGCTTTAGCTTCCTGGTGCAGATGGAGACTGGAAGGATCCTATCCCAGCTGCTCCACTGCTCCTGATCTCTGTGTGCTCCTGGCTGGCCCTGCTTTGGGCAGTTATCATAGAGAAAGTGGAGATCTTACCTCTGAGCCCGGGAATGAGAGAATTTCTGGGAGACCAGCTTTCATCTGGCAGGACCTGTGTACAGAGGGCTGTGGAACAACCCCAGCTCCCAGGTGCAGATGGAGACCAGAAGGATACTGTACCAGCTGCCCCACTTTTCCAGTGCCCTGTGCATGCCTGGCTGGTCTTGCTTTGGACAGTTATTGGAGAGAAATTGGTGATCTCACCTCTGAGCCCAGGAGTGAGTACACTCCTGGAAGACCAGCTGTCTTCTGGTGGGACCTGTGTACAGAGGGCTGTGGATCTGCCCTAGCTCCCAGGTGCAGATGGAGACCAGAACATGTGATTTTTTTTCTTTGAGTTTGTTTATATAGTGGATTACATTAATGAAATTTTGTATATTGAAACATTCTTGCATCCCTGGAATGAAGCCTACTTTCTCATGGTGAATGATGGTTTTGGATTCAGTTTGCTAGAATTTTATTGAGTATTTTTGCATCACTATTTATAAGTGAAATTGTTCTGAAGTTCTCTTTCTTTGTTGGATCTCTGTGTGATTTAGGTATCAGAGTAATTTTGGCAATATAGAATGAATTAGGTAGTGTTTCTTCTGTTTCTATTTTATGGAATAGTTTTAGGACTGCTGGTATTAGCTCTTTTTTTGACGGACTATTAGAATTCTGCACTAAATCTACATGTCCTTGGGCTTTTTTCCCTTGGGAGGTTTTTAAATGAGTTTATCTATTTCCTTAGGGGTATATGAGCATGTTTAGATAGTTTGCCTGCTTTTGATTTAATTTCAGTACATGGTATCTGTCTTGAAATTTATCCATTTCATCTACATTTTTTTCAGTTTAGTTGAATAAAGGATTTTCTAGTAGTATCTGATGATTTTTGAATATCCTAAGTTTCTGCTGTTATATCTCCCTTTTCATTTCTAATGTTGTTAATTTGGATACTGTCTCTGTGCCCTCTAGTTAGTGTGGCTAGGGGTTTACCTATCTTGATGATTTTCTCAAAGAATCAGCTCTTGGTTTTGTTGATTCTTTGTATTGTTTTCTTGGTTTCTACTTGGTTGATTTCTGCCCTGAGTTTGACTATTTCCTGTCTTCTCTCCTCTTGGCTGTGCTTACTTGTTCCTGTTCTTGCTCTTTCAGGTGTTCTGTTGAATTGTCAGTATAGGATCTCTCCAATTTCTTTAGAAGGGCACTTAGTGCTATGAATTTTCCTCTTAGCACTGTTTCCACTTTGTCCCATAATTTTGGGTATGTAGTGCTTTCATTTTTGTTTTGGAAAAGGCAACATGAGATATTGAGAAGAAAGTATATTCTTTTGTTTTAGGGTGATATGTTCTGTATATGTCTGTTAGATCCATTTGGTTCACAACTTCTATTAGTTTCACCGTGTCTCTGTGTGATTTCTGTTTTAATGACCTGTCCAATTGTGAGGTTGGAGTGTTGAAGTCTTCCAGTATTATTGTGTGGAGTTCAACGCATTTTTAGAGCATTAGTAAAGTTTCTTTTATTAATGTGGATACCCTTGCATTTGGGGCATAGAAGTTCAGAATTGACACTTTCTTTTGGTGGATTACTTCTTTAATGAATATGAGGTGTCCTTTTCCATCACACTTGATAACTTTTGGTTGAAAGTCTGTTTTATTGAATATTAGAATAGTAACTCCTGCTTGTTTTTTGGGACTGTTTGCTTGGAAGACTTTTTTTCCAGCCTTTTATTCTGAGGTAGTGTCTGCTTTGTCATTGAGGTATGTTTCTTGTATGCAGCAAAATGCTGTACTCTGCTTGTATACCCAGTCTGTTAGCTTATGCCTTTTTATTGGGGAATTAAGTTCATTGATATTATAAATAGGGCTGATATAAATGGAGCATGTGTCCTTACTACATGCAGGAGAATCCTCTGGGTATATGCCCAGGAGTGGTAAAGCAAGGTCCTTCGGTAGTATTATGCCAAGTTTTCTGAGGAACTGCCAGACTGATTTCCAGTGTGGTTTAACCAGCTTGCAATCCCACCAGCAGTGGAGGAGTGTTCTTCTTTCTCCCCAACTGCTCCAGCCCCTATTGTCTCCTGAGTTCTTTATTTTAGCCATTCTGACTGGTGTGAAGTGAAATCTCAGGGTTGTTTTGATTTGTATTTCCCTGATGACTAAGAATGTTGAATATTTCTTTAGGTGCTTCTCAGCCATTTGATATTCCTTAGGTGATAATTCTTTGTTTAGCTCTGTACCCCATTTTTTAGTAGAGTTATTTGGAACTCTGGAGTCTAACTTCTTGAGTTCTTTGTATATATTAGATATTAACCCTCAATAGGATGTAGGGTTGGTAAAGATCTTTTCCCAATTTGTTGGTTGCCATTTTGTCCTATTGACAATATCCTTTGCTTTACAGCCAGAAGCTAGAAAGAACCCAGATGTCCCTCAATGGAGGAATGGATACAGAAAATGTGGTATATATACACAATGGAGTACTATTCAGCCCTTAAAACAATGAATACATGAAATTCTTAGACAAATGGATAGAACTGGAGAATATCATCCTGAGTGAGGTAACCCAATCACAAAAGAACACCCCTGGTATGCACTCACTGATAAGGGGATATTAGCCTAGAAGCTTGGAATACCAAGACACAATTCACATATCAAATGATGTCCAAGAAGGAGGAAGAACGAAGTGTGGATACCCTAGTACTTCTTAGAAGGAGGAAAAAATACCCACAGAAGGAGATACAGAGACAAAGTGTGGAGCAGAGTCTGAAGGAAAATTCCAGAGACTACCCCACCCAGAGATCCATCCAATATACAGTTACAAAACCCAGACACTATGGTGGATGCCTACAAGTGCTTGCTGACAGGAGCTGAATATAGCTGTCCCCTGGGAGGCTCTTTTAGTGAATGACAAATACAGAGGGGGAAACTCTCAGCCAGCTATTGAACTGAGCACAGGGCCTCCAATGAATGAGATAGAGAAAGGAACAAAGGAGCTAAAGGGGTTTGCAGTGCCATAGGAGGAACAACAACATGTGTCACCAAATACTCCCAGAGCTCCCAGGGACAAAACCATCAACCAAAGAGTACACTTAGAGTTACCCTTGGCCCCAGACATATCAGCAGCAGAGGATGATTGTTGGACACCAAATAGGGAGAGGCCCTTGGTCCTGGAAAGACTTGATACTGTAGTGTAGAGGAATACCAGGACAGGGAAGCTGGGGTGGGTTGACTGGGGAAGGGGAGATGGCTTACGGGATTTTGGGGGGAGGGGGAAACCAGGAAAGGGACAACATTTGAAGTGTAAATAAAGAATATACCTAATTTAAAAAAAAGAAAAAAAGAAAAAAATGTAAAGAAGAAAAAAGTTCGTTGATATTGAAAGATACTAAAGACAAATGATTGTTAGTTTCTGTTATGTTTATTGTTTTAGGTGGTATCATGTATATGTGATTCTCTCCTTTTGGTTTTGCTGTGATTAATATCTTGTTTTTCTTTGGTGTAGGTATCTTTCTTGTATTGTAATTTTTCTCCAGAATCTTCTGTATGGCTAGATTGGTAGATAAGTAGTGTTTACATTTGGTTTTGTCATGGAATATTTTGGTTTCTTCATCTATGCAGATTGAGAGCTTTTCTGGGTATAGTAGCCTTGGTTGGCATTTGTGTTTTCTTAGGGTCTGCATGGCTTCTGCCCAGGCTCTTCTGGCTTTTAAGGTCTCTGTTGAGAAGCCTGATGTAATTCTGATAGGTCTCCTTTATATGTTACTTGGCCTTAGGTACCGATTCTGCTCAGTTCCTTGGACTTTCCAGCTGCTGTGTTTATTTGGGAGAGTCCCTTACTTGTAGCCTTTTCTGTAGCTGACCTCCTGGGGGTCTTCTGATTGTGGGGTCTTCAGAAAAGCAGACAGGCTGATGGTCTGCCAGGCAGAAAGTGCAGACACCATCTCCAAAATTTTAACCTAGAATTGTTCCTATCTAAAGGAGATCCATTGACAGTAAATGGAGCAAAGACTGAAGGAAAGGCTATCTAGAGACTTCCCTACCTATGGATCCATCCGACCTGCAGACACCAAACCTCAACAAGATTGTTGATGCCAAGAATTGCTTGCTGACAGGAGCCTGGTATAGCTGTCCCTTGAGAGACATGGCTTGTACCTGACCAAATCCATTGCAGATACTCATAATCAACCATCGGACTAAGCCCAGGGACCCCAATGGAAGAATTAGGGGAAAGGATGAAGGAATTGAAGGGAATTACAACCCTATAGGAAGAACAACAATATCAACTATTAGGACTTCCCAGAGCTCCTAGGGACTAAATCACCAAAGAGTACACATGGAGGCCCATGGCTCCCACTGCATATGTAGCAGAGGATTGCCATATCTAGCATCAACAGGAGGGGAGGAGAGGCCCAGTGCTTCCCAGCATACTGGAATGCTAGGGAGGTAAGGTTGGTGTGGGTGGGTGGGTGGAGGAGCACCTTCATAAAGGCAAAGAGGAGGAGAGATTGCATGCAGGGATTTGCAGACGGAACACTGAGAAAGGGGACAAAATTGGAAATGCAAATAAATAAAATAACCAATAAAAAGAATAAAAATAATGACATTAACCATGTAATTTTTACAGGTTTTACCCCATGGACATTGGTGTAGGTGTATAAATTGTTTGTTCGAGATAATATTATTGTTGCTACTAAGTGAGTATTAACATTTAGATGAAAAGAAATGTCAGTGGTTAAAGTGACACTGTTGCTTGGGATACTCTCTCTAACATGAAGACAACTGCACTTAGGTTAAGGATTTTCCTCTATCATGCTGTTTCCCAACCCTTAGTAGGAGGATTATTTTTGCAGTGAATGGTGGTGAAGACAGAGTTTCATGGTTGCCCAAGATGCTAAGAATAAATGATGGGGGATGATTCAGATCTAGGGAGACATTTATATTATCCTCCTTATGGACATTATTTTCTATAATTCTGTAGACTTGAGAGTTCAGTACTGAAAGACTGAACTGGTAAGATCTTTCTGGATCATTAAATTACGAAATTCATCTCACAGACAGAACTTGCACAGTAGCTCAAAGAATAACTAAGATATTTTTAATATCATTGTTTTGGGTTAGTAACAACATTAAAGAGCTAGTATCTCAATATTGCTTCAATAGCATTTAAATTTGAACATGAGTTTTATAAAAGCCATTTAAACTACCATAGACTATACCTCTTGAAATTTAGATCCTTTACCACTTATATGTCATTTTCATTTTGATTGGTATGATCTTTCATTTGCTTTTGGTGAGACCACATTTATGCTTTACTAGAATATCTTTCCTTGGGGAAATTTTATATGGATCAATTAAAACAAGACTGGTATCTTCTCTATCATTTTTCTATATATGTACTTATTCTAAATCAATTGTATTTGTATGTTTCACACAGCATTTTCTGTTTTAGTGTCTGATTTTTACATCATATTTTATTAGTATATGTAAAACTGCTATTTGTTTTGTGTGGGTCTGGGTTGGATGTTTAAACATTATGCATGTAGTCCTACTGAAATAAACTGATATTTAATCTTAATGGTTCAGATATTTAAGAAATGTGAAAGGATGAATTTCTATTTTTCAGTAATATTTTCATTTATCATTTGGGAATTTCACATCTTGAAGCCCAAACACCCTGTCTTTCCAGTTTTCTCAGGTCTGTGACCCACTTTTGAAGAAGAAGAAGAAGAAGAAGAAGAAGAAGAAGAAGAAGAAGAAGAAGAAGAAGAAGAAGAAGAAGAAGAAGAAGAAGAAGAGGAAAAGGAAGGGGAAGGGGAAGGGGAAGGGGAAGGGGAAGGGGAAGGGGAAGGGGAAGGAAGGGGAAGGGAAGGGGAAGAAGGAGAAGGAGAAGGAGAAGGAGAAGAAGGAGGAGAAGAAGAAGAAGAAGAAGAAGAAGAAGAAGAAGAAGAAGAAGAAGAAGAAGAAGAAGAAGAAGAAGAAGGAGAAGAAGAAGGAAAAAGAAGGAAGAAGAGGAAGAAGGAGAAGAAGAAGGAGGAAGAAGGAAGAAGAGGAAGAGGAAGAAGGAGGAGGAAGAAGAGGAAGAAGGAGGAAGAGGAAGAAGGAGGAGGAGGAGGAGGAAGAAGATGAAGAAGAAGAAGAAGAAGAAGAAGAAGAAGAAGAAGAAGAAGAAGAAGAAGAAGAAGAAGAAGGAGGAGGAGGAGGAGGAGGAGGAGGAGGAGGAGGAGGAGGAGGAGGAGGAGGAGGAGGAGGAGGAGGAGGAGGAGAAGGCGAAGAAGAAGGAGAAGGAGAAGGAAGAAGAAGGAAGAAGAAGGAAGAAGAGGAAGAAGGAAGAAGAAGGAGGAAGAGGAAGAAGGAGGAGGAGGAGGAGGAGGAGGAGGAAGAAGAAGAAGAAGAAGAAGAAGAAGAAGAAGAAGAAGAAGAAGAAGAAGAAGAAGAAGAAGAAGAAGAAGAAGAAGAAGAAGAAACAAGTCTAAATTGTGTTGCCCATATACAGCCTATAGCATGGCCAAACTCCAGTTGCCAGTCCCTTAAAGAAATCTGAATTCTCAGTCTCCACGTATCTTGGCTGCTTTGTGGTCAGGAAGTCATAGATGGGAGACTAGTGCCTAGTAGTTACTGAACCTGAAAATTTCATTAAGCTGCAGTTACGGTGCTGGCCTCCTAGGGCATTCAGCCGCTGGTCCTGTCACTTGCCAGGTCTCTATATGCTCAGCCAAATCTGCATAACTACAAATCAAAACTAAGAGCCCTGGATGGTAAAGGCCAGGGAGACTCTCATAAAGGATCCAGAAGAGTTCCAATATTTGAAACTGGGAAAAAAAAAAAAACAAAAAAAAGAAAGAGTGCTTCTCTAGTAAACACTCCACAGGGTCTGTTAACTTTTAAGGATGTGGCTCTGGACTTCTCACTGGAGGAATGGGAATGTGTTAATTTGGCTCAGTGGGCATTGTACATGGATGTGATGTTGGAGAATTACAACAATCTATTGTTTGTGGAAAATCATGTCATATGTGGAAAACATGGGAAGGTCTTAGATCAAGACAGAGTTTATTGTTCACAAGCATGTGAATATGCAAGAGAAGTCTTATAAATGAGCTTAGTAAAATGATTAATGAATCCACCCAAAGTACACCTTATAAAACTAACCACAGGGATGCCTCACTTCAATCCTCAAACTGGAAAAGACTTAAAACTGGGAGAAAACAGAAAAGTTTCCAAACATAAAGACTGTGTAAAGTGTTTAAATGAGTGCTCTATCATTTATTTAAATCAAGGAATACACATAGGGAATAAAACAATCAACAATACAGAATTTTATAAGAGTTTTGCATCTAACAAACTTATGCTGAAACAAAACAATAGTGGTAACAAGCCTTATAAATGTAGTGAATGTGACAAACGCTTTACCCACATAAAAATCGGAAATGTCATCATAGAGTTTGTACCGAAGAGAAATTGGATAAATGTAGTGAATATGACAAATGCTTTACCCACAAAGGCCATTTTAGTCATCACCAGAGAATTCATACAGGAGAGAAACCATATAAATGTAATGAATGTGACAAAGGATTTATCAACAAATATCATCTGAGAATTCATCAGAAAACTCATACTGGAGACAAACCTTACAAATGCAGTCAATGTGACAAATGCTTTAAATACAAATCCAGTCTTCATTTACATCAGAGTATTCATACAGAAGTGTTACTTTACAAATGCAGTGAATGTGACAAATGCTTTTTTTTTCATTTTTTTATTGCGTATCTTCTTCATTTACATTGCCAATGGCAAAACCTTTCCTAATTTCCCCCCTTCCAAAAGCCCCCCTCCACAATGATTCCCTACCCCCTCCTCCCACACCCTGCCTCCATGTATATGCCTCTTTACCCAACACACTCCCACCTCCTCCCCAACTCCCCCCCCCATCTGTTTCCCTTTGTTGTGGCCTCTATTAAACCTTTACCTGACCAAAGACCACTCCTCCCACTGATGTCCAAAAAGGCATTCCTCTGCCACATTTTTGGCTGGAACCATGTATACCTCTTGGTTGATGGTTCAGTCCCTGGGAGTCTTGGGGTATCTGGGTGTCCAAAGTCATTGTTCTTCCCATGGGGTTATATACCCCCTCAGATCCTCTGGACCTTCCTCCAGATCCTCCTTTGGGGACCCCAAGCTCAGTCCAAAAGTTGGTTGCTAGTTTCTGCCTCTGAATTTGTAAGGCTCTGGCAGGGCCCCCTGGAGACAGCCATGGCATGCTCCTTTTGGGACACACTTCTCATCGCAGTGTCGGGGTTTGCTGACTATTTATAGGATAAATCACCAGGTAGGGCAGTCATTGGGTGGCCTTTACTTGAGACTCTGCTCCACACATTGCCTCCCTTGTTGCTCCTGTGAACATTTTGTTCTCTTTTTCAGAGGAACCATAGCACCCTCACTTAAGTCCTCATTCTTCTTGAGCTTCCTGTGCTGGGTGAATTGTAACTTGTTTATTTTGAGCTTTTGGACTAGCATCCGCTTATTAGTGACTGCATACCATGTGCATTCTTTTGTGACTGGGTTACCTCGCTCAGGATGACACTTTCTAGTTCCATCCATTTGCCTAAGAATTTCATGAATTTATTGTTTTTAATAGCTGAATAGTACTCCATTGTGTATATATACCACAGTTTCTGTATCCATTCCTCTGTTGAGGGACATCTGGGTTCTTTCCAGCTTCTGGCTATTATGAATAAGGCAGCTATGAACATAGTGGAACATGAGTCCTTATTACATGTAGGAGCACTTTCTGGGTATATGTCCAGTAGTGGTATAGCTGGGTTCACAGGTAGTACTATGTCTAATTTTCTGAGGAATCACCAAACTGATTTCCAGAGTGGTTTTACAAGCTTGCAATCCCACCAACAATGGAGAAGTGTTCCTCTTTCCCCACATCCTCTCCAGCATCTGCTGTCCCTTGAGTTTTTCATCTTAGCCATTCTGACTCGTATGAGGGGGAATCTCAATGTCGTTTTGATTTGCATTTCCCTGATAACTAAGGATGCTGAACATTTCTTTAGGTGCTTTAGAGCCATTTGAGTTTCCTCAGTTGAGAATTCCCTGTTTAGCTCTGTACCCCATTTTTTAATAGGGTTATTTAATTCTCTGGAGACTAACTTCTTGAGTTCTTTATATACATTGGATATTAGCTCTCTATTGGATGTAGGGTTAATAAAGATCTTTACCCAATTTTTTGGTTGCCGTTTTGTCCTATTGACTATGTCCTTTGCCTGACAGAAGCTTTGCAGTTTTATGAGGTCCCATTTGTCGATTCTTGTTCTTAGAGCATAAGCCATTGATGTACTGTTCAGAAACTTTTCCCCTGTGCCCATGTGTTCAAGGTTTGTCCCCACTTTCTCCTCTATAAGCTTCAGTGTGTCTGATTTTATGTGTAGATCATTGATCCACTAGGACTTGAGCTTTGCACAAGGAGATAAGAATGGGTCTATTTGCATTTTTCTGCATGCAGACCACCAGTTGATCCAGCACAATTTGTTAAAAATGCTGTCTTTTTTTCTACTGGATTTTTTTTTTAAGCTCCTTTGTCAAATATCAAGTGACCATACATGTGTGGGCTTTTTTTTGGGTCTTCAATTCTATTCCATTGATCTTTCTGCTTGTCTCCATACCAATACCAAACAGTTTTTATCACTATCGCTCTGTAGTAGAGCTTGAGGACAGGGATGGTGATTCACCTAGAATATCGTTTATTGTGGAGAATAGTTTTTGCTATCCTGGGTTTTTTGTTATTCCAGATGAATTTGAGAATTGCTCTTTCTAGATCTATGAAGATTTGATTTGGAATTTTGATAGGCATTGCATTGAATCTATAGATTGCTTTCAGCAAGATGGCCATTTTTACTATATTGATCCTGCCAATCCATGAACATGGGAGATCTTTCCATCTTCTGAGACTTTCTTCAATTTCTTTCTTCAGAGGCTTAAAGTTCTTGTCATATTGACCCCTCACTTGCTTTGTCAGGGTCACACCTAGGTATGAAATATTATTTGGGACTATTATGAAGGGTGTCATTTCCCTAATTTCTTTCTCATTTTGTTTATCCTTTGAGTAGAGGAAGGCTACTGATTTTCTTGAGTTAATTTTATATCCAGCCACTTTGCTGAAGTTGTTTATCAGCTTTAGGAGTTCTTTGGTGGAAGTCTTGGGGTTGCTTAAGTATATTATCATATCATCTGCAAATAGTGATAGTTTGACTTCTTCCTTTCTAATTTGTATTCCTTTGACCTCTTTTTGTTGCCTGATTGCTCTGGCTAGGAATTCAAGTACTATATTGAGTAGATAGGGAGAGAGTGGTCAGCCTTGTCTGGTGCCTGATTTTAGTAGGATTACCTCAAGTTTCTCTCCATTTAATTTGAGGTTGGCTACCGGTTTGCAGTATATTGCTTTCACTATGTTTAGGTATGGGCCTTGGATTCCCGATCTCTCCAAGACTTTTATCATGAAGGGATGCTGAATTTTGTCAAAAGTCTTTTCTGCATCTAATGAAATGACCATGTGTTTTTTTTCCTTTAGTTTGTTTATATAGTGAATTACATTGATGGATTTCTGTATATTGAACCATCCCTGTATCCCTGGGATGAAGCCTACCTGATCATGGTGAATTATAGTTCTGATGCATTCTTGGATTCGGTTGGCCAGGATTTTGTTCAGTATTTTTGCATCAATGTTCATGAGGGAGATTGGTCTGAAGTTCTCCTTTCTTGTTTGGTCTTTGTTTGGTTTAAGTATAAGCGTGATTGGCTTCATAGAATGAGTTGGGTAGTGTTCCCTGAGTTTCTATCTTGTGGAAAAGTTTGAAGAGTATTGGTATTAACTCTTCTTTGAAGCTCGGATAGCATTCCCGACTAAACCTATCTGGACCTGGGCTTTTTTTTTTTTGAAGGGAGACTATTAATGACTGCTTCTATTTCCTCAGGGCTTATTGGACTATTTAGATGGTTTATCTGATCCTGTTTTAACATTGGCACCTGGTATGTATCTAGAAAGTTATCCATTTCATCCAGGTTTTCAAACTTTGTTGAGTATAAACTCTTGAAGTAGGATCTGATGATTTTTTTAATTTCCACAGTTTCTGTTGTTATGTATCCCTTTTCATTTCTGATTTTATTAATTTGGATACTGTCTCTGTGCCCCCTGGTTAGTCTGGCTAAGGATTTATCTATCTTGTTGATTTTTCAAAGAACGAGCTCCTTGTTTTGTTGATTCTTTTTTTGTTGTTGTTGTTGGTTTTCTGTTTTATTACATTTGAATCCCCTTGATAACACATATATTTATAAATAGATAGTCTCAATAATATATCTTTCCTATGTTTATATATGTAATAGCAATAACATTTGTAACAAATAAATGCAAGGATTTCTTTTGCCTCACTTTGACATACTTAGTTCTTAGCAATCCCTTAATTTGGCCTCATGGCGAGACATAATTTTGAGAATGATATACAAATTGGAGAACGGATGAGTTCTCTTTCCACAACAATGCCATCACCCCTCTGCCAGTTCTAGGTTCTCCATGGTCTTTCATTCATGCCATCATGTCAGTTGCAGCTCTAGATAACTTGCCAGAATAGGAAGGAGGTGATAAAACAGAAGCTTTATAGTGTCAAGGTAATTTTTAAAGTTTATTTTTCTATTGCTATATAAGTTTATTTTCATAGTTATTAATAGCTACACTGGAAGATCATAATAATTATTTAGCATGTAATTTTTTATTTATTCGATATATTTTTATTTACATTTCAAATGATTTCCCCTTTTCTGGCTACCCACTCCCCAAAATTCCCATAGGCCCTCTTCCCTCACCCTATTCCCCCATCTACCCCTTCCCACTTCCCTGTTCTGGTATTCCCCTATACTGCTGCACTGATTCTTTCCAGAACCAGGGGCCACTCCTCCGTTCTTCTTGGACATCATTTAATATGTAGATTATGTCTTGGGTATTCCAAGTTTCTAGGCTAATATCAGTGAGTGCATACCATGATTAATCTTTTGAGACTGGGTTGCCTCACTTAGTATGAAGTTCTCCAGCTCCATCCATTTGTCTAAGAATTTCGTGAATTCATTGTTTCTAATGGCTGAATAGTACTCCATTGTGTAAATATACCACATTTTTTGTATCCATTCCTCTGTTGAGGCATACTTGGGTTCTTTCCAGCTTCTGGCTATTACAAATAGGAATGTTATGAACATAGTGGAGCATGTGTCCTTATTGCATGCAGGGAAATCCTCTGGGTATATGCCCAGGAGTGGTATGGCAGGGTCCTCCAGACATGCTATGCCCAGATTTCTGAGGAACCGCCAGACTGATTTCCAAACTGATTGTACCATCTTGCAATCCCACCAGCAGTGGAGGAGTGTTCCTCTTTCTCCACATTGTCACCAACACCCTCTGTCTCCTGAGTTTTTAACCTTAGACATTCTGACTAGTGTGAGGAAAAATCACAGGGTTGTTTTGATTTGCATTATCCTAATGACTAATGATGCTGAACATTTCTTAAGGTGCTTCTCAGCCATCTGAAGTTCTTCATGTGAAAATTCTTTGTTTAGCTCCATACCCCACTTTTTAATAGGGTTATTTGGTTCTCTAGGGTCTACCTTCTTGAGCTCTTTGTATATATTAGATATAAGCCTTCTGTCAGATTTAGGGTTGGTGAAGATCCTTTCCCAATCTGTTGGTTGCTGTTTTGTCCTTTTGACAGTGTCCTTTGCCTTACAGAAACTTTTTAATTTTATGAGGTCCCATTTTCAATTCTTGATCTTAGAGCATAAGCTATTGGTGTTCTGTTCAGAAACTTTTCCCCTGTGCCCATGTCCTCAAGGGTCCTCCCCAGTTTCTTTTCTATTAGTTTCAGTGTGTCAGGTTTTATGTGGAGGTCCTTGATCCACTTGGAGTTGAGCTTAGTACAAGGAGATAAGAGGGACCAATTTGCATTCTTCTGCATCCTGACCTCCAATTGAACCAGCACCATTTGTTGAAAAGGCTATCTTTTTTCCACTGGATGTTTTCACCTCCTTTGGCAAAGATCAAGTGACCATAGTTGTGTGGGTTTTTTTCTGGGTCTTCAATCTTATTCCATTGATCCAGTTGCCTCACATTGCACCAATACCATGCAGTTTTTAACACTATTGCTCTGTAGTATTGCTTGAGGTCTGGGATACTGATTCCCCCAGAAGTTCTTTTACTGTTGAGAATAGTTTTAGCTATCCTGTTTTTTTGTTATTCCAGATGAATTTGAGAATTTCCTTTTCTAACTCTATGAAGAACTGAGTTGGGATTTTTATGGGGATTGCATTGAATCTGTACATTGCTTTTAGCAAGATGGCCATTTAAACTGTATTAATCCTGACAATCCACGAGCATGGCAGATTTTTCCATTTTCTGAGGTCTTCTTTGATTTCCTTCTTCAGAGACCTGAAGTTCTTGTCATAAAGATCTTTCACTTGTTTGGTTAGAGTCACACCAAGATACTTTATATTGTTTGTGGCTATTGTGAAGGGGGTCGTTTCCCTAACTTCTTTCTCATTCTGCTTATCCTTTGAGTATAGAAAGGCTACTTATTTGCTTGAGTTGATTTTGTGACCAGCCACTTTGCTGAAGTTGTTTACCAGCTGTAGGAATTCTCTGGCAAGAGTTTTTTGGGTCACTTAAGTATACTATCATATCATCTACAAATAGTGATAGTTTGACTTCTTCCTTTCCAATTTGTATCCCTTGGACCTCCTTATGTTGTCTAATTGCTCTAGCTTGGACTTCAAGAACTATATTGAAAAGATATGGAGAGAGGGGGCAGCCTTGTCTAGTCCCTGATTTTAATGGGATTGCTTCCAGTCTCTCTCCATTTAGTTTGATGTTGGCTACCGGTTTCCTGTATATTGCTTTTACTATGTTTAGATATGGGCCTTGAATTCCTGTTCTTTCCAAGCCTTTTAGCATGAAAAGATGCTGAATTTTGTCAAGTGCTTTTTAAGCATCTAATGAAATGATCATGTGGTTTTTTCTTTGAGTTTGTTTATGTAGTGGATAGTATTGATGGATTTCCGTATATTGAACCATTCCTGCATCCCTGGGAAGAAGCCTACTTGATCATGGTGGATTATCGTTTTTATGTGTTCTTGGATTCGGTTGGCAAGAATCTTATTGAGTATTTTTGCATCAATATCATAAGAGATATTGGCCTGAAATTCTCTTTCATTGTTGGATCTTTGTGTGGTTTTGGTATCAGCGTAATTGTGACTTTGTAGAATGAGTTAGGTAGTGTTCCTTCTGTTTCTATTTTGTGGAATAGTTTGAAGAGTATTGGTGTTAAGTCTTCTTTGAAGTTCTGATAGAAGTCTTCACTAAAACCATCTGGTCCTGTGCTTTTTTGGTTGGAAGGCTTTCTATGACCCCTTCTATTTCTTTAGGGGTTATGGGTTTGTTTAGATGATTTATTTGATCCTTATTTAATCTTGGCATTTGGTATCTGTCTAAGAAATTTTCCATTTCCTCCATATTTTCCAGTTGTGTTGAGGATTGACTTTTGTAGTAGGATCTGATGATTTTTTTAATTTCCTCAGTTTCTGTTATATCTCCCTTTTCATTTCTAAGTTTGTTGATCTGTATACTGTCTCTGTGCCCTTTGGTTAGTCTCACTAAGGGTTTATCTATCTTGTTGATTTTTTTCAAAGAACCAGCTCCTGGTTTGTTGATTCTTTGTATGGTTCTCTTAGTTTCTACTTGATTTATTTCAGTCCTGAGGTTGATGATTTCCTGTCTTCTTCTCCTCCTGGGTGAATTAGCTGGGTGAATTTCTTCCAGGGCTTTCAGTTGTGCCATTAAGCTTCTAGTGTATGCTCTCTCCAATTTCTTTTTGGAGGCACTCAAAGCTATGACTTTTTCTCTTAGCACTGCTTTCATTGTGTCCCATAAATTTGGGTATGTTGTACCTTCATTTTCGTTAAATTCTAAAATGTCTTTGATTTCTTTCTTTCTTTCTTGACCAAGGTAACATTGAGTAGAGTATTGTTCAGTTTCCATGTGTATATGGGCTTTCTGTGGTTTTTGTTGTTATTAAAGACCACTTTTACTCCATAGTGATCTGATAGAAGGCATGGGATTATTTTATTCTTCTTATATTTGTTGAGGTCTGTCTTGTGACCAACTATAAGATCAATTTTGGAGAAGGTAATATGAGGTGCTGAGAAAAAGGTATATTCTTTTGCTTTAGGGTGAAATGTTCTATATATATATCTGTTAACTCTAATTGGTCCAAAGCTTCAATTAGTTTCACTGTGTCCCTGTTTAGTTTCTGTTTTCCTGATGGGTCCACTGAGGAGAGTTGGGTGTTGAAGTCACCCATAATTATTGTGTTAGGTGCAATGTGTGCTTTGAGATTTAGTAAAGTTGTTTTTTTATGAATGAGGGTGCCCTTGTATTTGGAGCATAGATGTTCGGAATTGAGAGTTCTTCTTGTTGGATTTTTCCTTTGATCAGCAAGAAGTGTCCTTCCATGTCTCTTTTGATGACATTATGTTGAAAGTCAATTTTATCTGATATTAGAATGCCTACTCCGGCTTGTTTACTGAGACCATTTGTTTGTAGAATTGTCTTCCAGCCTTTTACTCTAAGGTAGTTTTTGTCTTTGACACTGAGGTGTGTTTCCTGTATGCAGCAAACTGTAGGGTCCTGTTTACGTATCCAGTCTGTTAGTTTATGTCTTTTTATTGGGGAATTGAGTCCATTGATGTTAAGATATATTAAGGAGTAGTAATTATTGCTTCCTATAATTTTTGATGTTAATTTTATACTTGTGTGTTTATCTTCTTTTGGATTTGATGAAAGAAGTTTATTATCCTGCTTTTTCCAGGGTATAGTTTCCCTCCTTGTATTGGTATTTTCCCCCTATTATCCTTTGTAGGGCTGGGTTTGTGGAAAGATATTGTGTAAATTTGGTTTTGTCATGGAATATCTTGGTTTCTCCATCGATGGTGATTGAGAGTTTTGGTGGGTATAGTAGTTTTGCCTGGCATTTGTGTTCTCTTAGAGTCTGCATGAGATCTGCCCAGGATCTTCTAGCTTTCATGGACTCTGGTGAGAAGTCTGCTGCGATTCTGATAGGTCTTTCTTTATATGTTACTTGGCCATTTTCCTCTTACTGCCTTTAATATTCATTCTTTGTTTAGTACATTTGGGGTTTTGATTATTATGTGACAGGAGGTATTTCTGTTCTGGTCCAGTCTGTTTGGAGTTCTGTAGGCTTCTTGTATATTCATGGGCATCTCTCTCTTTAGGTTAGGGACGTTTTCTTCCATAATTTTATTGAAGATATTTGCTGGCCCTTTAAGTTTTAAATATTCACTTTCATCTATGCCTATAATACTTAGGTTTGGTTTTCTCATTGTGTCCTGGATTTCCTGGATGTTTCGGGTTACAAGCTTTTTGCATTTTGCATTTTCTTTAACTGTTGTGTCCATAGTTTCTATGGTATCTTCATCATCTGGGAATCTTTCTTCTATATCTTGTATTCTGTTGTTGATATTTGCATCTAAGGCCCCTGATTTCTTCCCAAGGTTTTCTATCTCCAAAGTTGTCTCCCTTTGAGTTTTCTTAGTTGTTTCTACTTCTGATTTTAGATCCTGGATGGTTTTGCTTAGCTCCTTCACTTTCTTGTTTGTACTTTCCTGTAATTCTTTAAGAGATTTTTGTGTTTCCTTTTTCATGACCTCAGCCTGTTGACCAAAGTTCTCCTGTATTTAAGTGATTTTTGCATTTCCTCCTTATTGGCTTTTGTATTCTCCTGAATTTCTTTCAATGATTTTTGTGTTTCCCTTGTAAGGGCTTCTAACTTTTGATCCATTTTTCTCCTGAATTTCTTTAAGTATGTCTTTCATGTGTTCCTCTACCAGCATCATGACCAGTGATTTTAAATCCAAATCTTGTTTTTCTGGTGTGATGGGGTATCCAGGACATGCTGTCAAAGGAGAATTGGGTTCAGATGCTGCCATATTGCCTTGATTTCTGTTAGTGACGTTCCTGCGTTTGCCTTTTGCCATCTTGTTCTCACTGGTGTTAGTTGGTCTTGTCAATGCTGGACTCACCAGTGCAAGCTGCCTCTTCTCAGCTGTCCTCGGGTGCACAGCTGACCTCCTGAACTGCCTGGAGACAGGGTGCTGTGGCCCAGGCTGTTCAGATCTGAAGCAGACACCTGAATGCTCCTGCTTGTGGCCTGCTGGACTCACCAGAGCACAGTGACTCCTCTCAGCCTGCCTACTGGGTGCCCCTCTGGCCTCTTGCAGGGCCTGGAGATGTGGTATTGTAGCCCAAACTGTTCTGGATCCCAAAGCAGAGATCTGAAGGCTTCTGCTAGAGCCCTCAGGCCTGGAACCTAAACTTTGTGGTGCCGACCCACCGGATCAAGCTGTGTCCTCCCTGTCTGCCTCCGGGTGCACACGAGGCCTCTTGTACTTCCTGGAGACTGAGCGCTGTTTCCCAGGCTGTTCAGATCCAGAAGCAGACACCTGAAGGCTCCTGCGGGCCTGCTGGACTCACCACAGCACACTTATTCCTCCCAGCCGGCCTCCTGGGTGCCCCTTTGGCCTCTTGTAGGACCTGGAGATGTGGTGTTGTAGCCCAGGCTGTTCTGGATTCCGAAGTGGAGATCTGAAGGTTTCTGCCAGAGGCCTCAGGACTGGAACTTAAGCTCTGTGGTGCTGACCCCCTGAATTTTTTTAAGAGATTTATTTATGTCCTTCATGTGTTCCTCTAACAGCATCATGGCCAGTGATTTTAAAACCAACTCTTTTTTTTTCTGGTGTGTTGGGGTATCCAGGACTTGCTCTTGTTGGAGAATTGGTTTCAGATGCTGCCATAATGCCTTGGTTTTTATTAGTAACATTCCTATGTTTGCCTTTAGCCATCTAGTTCTCACTGGTGTTAGATGGTCTTATTGTCACTGGCTGGTGCTTCAACCCCCTGTGGACCTTTAAGGCTATTTCCACGACACTGGATGACTGGGTTTCCTCTGGCACAGGTTACTGATATGCTGCCTTCCTCTTTTGTGCCTTTGGAACCTTGCTGAGTCTTGCCCGAAGCAATGTTGGGTTGTCTCAGTGAACCAGGTGCTCCTTGACTGCTCTGTCATAGAGCAAAGATAGCTGTGGAGAGTCACTCCCTCTGCTGATCCCCACATAGGATACAGGCCCCACAAACTGCCTATGTGCTCAGGTCCTGGGCGCAGGCAGACCCCTGGTGGTTTGCGCCCCCATAGATCTTAACCTCTGGATATCTCAGTACCTGGTGCTGCTTTTCGGCCCTGGCAGGCAGGGAAGATGGCAGTGGGGAGTCACCCCCTCTGCTGATCTCCACGTAGGACACAGGCCCCATGACAGGCCAGCTGGCAGATGAACCGCTAATGTGCTGAGGTCCTGGGCATAGACAGAACCCTGGCAGTTTGCGCCCCCAGAGCTCTTAAACTCATGATATCTCAGTACCTGGTGCTGCTTTTCTGCACCAACAGGCAGGGAAGATGGCGGCAGGGAGTCAGTCCCTCTGCTGATCTCCATGTAGGACACAGTTCCCACCCACAACAGGCCAGCTGGCAGATCTTGTTGATTCTTTGAATAGCTCTTTTTGTTTCTGCTTGGTTGATTTTGGCTCTAAGTTTGATTATTTCCTGCTGTCTATTCCTTTTGGGGATAATTGCTTCCTTTTGTTCTAGAGCCTTCAAGTGCACTGTCAAGCTGTTAGTGTAAGCTCTCTCCATTCTCTTTTTGAAGGCACACAGAGCTATGAGTTTTCCTCTTAGCACTGCTTTCATTGTGTCCCATAAATTTTGGTATGATGTGTCTTTATTTTCATTGAATTCTAAAATGTCTTTAATTTCTTTCTTTATTTCTTCCTTGATCAAGCTATCATTGAGAAGAGCATTGTTCAAAATCCATGTGTATGTATGTTTTCCATTGCTTTTGTTTGAGATTAAGACCAGCCTTAGGCCATGGAGATCTGATAAGATACATGGAATAATTTCAATATTTCTATATCTGTTGAGACCTGTTTTGTGACCAATTATATGGTCAATTTTAGAGAAGGTACCATGAGGTGCTAAGAAGGTATATTCTCTTGCTTTAGGGTGGAATGTTCTATAAATATCTATTAGATCCTGTTGGTCCATAACTTCAGTTAGTTTCACTGTATCTTTGTTTAGTTTCTGGTTCTATGATTTGTCCATTTTTTGACAGGGGGGTGTTGAAGTCTCCCACTATTATTGTGTGGGGTGCAATGTGTGCTTGGAGCTTTAGTAAAGTTTCTTTTATGAATGTGGGTGCCCTTGTGTTCATAGCATAGATGTTCAGAATTGAGAGTTCATCTTGGTAGACTTTTCCTTTGACCAATATGAAGTGTCCCTTGTTATCTTTTTTGACAACTTTTGGTTGAAAGTCAATTTTATCTGATATAAGAATGGCCACTCCAGCTTATTTCTTGGGACCATTTTCTTGGAAAATTGTTTTCCATCTTTGACTCTTAAATAGTGCCTGTCTTTGTCAATGAGGTGGGTTTCTTGTATGCAGCAAAACATTGGGTCCTGTTTATGTATCTAGTCCATTAGACTATGTGTTTTTATAGGGGAATTGAGACCTTTGATATTAAGGGATATTAAGGAAAAGTGATTGTTGCTTACTGTTATTTTCTTAGCTAAAGGTGACCATTCTGTTGTTGATGCTTCCATCTATGACTCCTGAATTGTTTCCAAGGTTTTCTATTTTCAGAGATGTGTCACTTTGTGATTTCTATGTTGATTCTATTTCCAGGTTTAGATCCTGGATAGTTTTGTTCAGTTCTTTCATTTTTTTTTGTTTGTTTTTACCTGAAATTCTTTAAGGAATTTTTGTGTTTCCTCTTTAAGGGCTTCTACCTGTTGATCCATGTTCTCCTGTGTTTCTTTTAGGGATTTTTGTGATTCCTCTTTAAGGGTTTCTGCATGTTGACTCATGTTCTCCCATAATTCCCTATGGGGTTTTTGTATTGCCTCTTTAAGGGCTTCAACCTATTGACCCATATTCTCCCATATTTCTTTAAGAGATTTTTGTGCTTCTACCTGTTGACCCATGTTCTCTTGCATTTCTTTAAGGGAGTTATTTATGTCCTTCTTGAAGTCCTCCATCAACAATATGAGATGTGATTTCAAATCTGGTTCTTCCTTCTCTGATGTGATGGAGTATGCATGGTTTGCTGTTGTGGGAGAGCTGGGTTCTGATGGTGCCATGTTGCCTTGGTTTCTAGTGGTAATGATCTTCCATTTGCCTTTGGCCATCTCATTATTTCTGGTGTTAGCTGGTCTTGCTGACACTATCTTTCCTATCCTGTCGGCCTGTGTTTCTATATTCCTTGGATTCTTTCTGTCCAATGCCCTGCAAATAGCTGATTCTCCAGGAAGTATCAGGCGATGGGATCTCCTCGGTGGCAGACTTGGCAAGGGTTGAATGCCCTGCTCCTGCCAATTCTCAAATTCCCTGCTCCTGTAGGTTCTCTAATATCCTGCTCCTGTTGGTTCTCTAGAAAGCATCAGGAAGTGGTGTCCTCTCTGTGCCAGATGTGGCACAGGTCTCCCACCCCCCCCATGGCAAGGGGTGGTGACAGGGGAGGAGAGAGGGGTAGAAGGGGCGGAAGGGGATAGGTGAACTAATACCCTGCTCCTGTTGGTCCTCTAGAGAGCATCAGGAAATGGTGTCTTCTTTGTGCCAGAAGTGGTGCGGGTCTCCCATATCTGAAGGCAAAGGGCAGTGACGGGGGAGAAGGGAGGGGTAGAAGGGGTGGAAGGGGATAGGCCAACTAGAGATTGCTAGGTAATGAGTCCCTGAGCAGAGTGTCTCCGTGACTCTGTGTTGGGCAGTGATGCTTACCTAATACCCTGCTCCTGTTGGTTCTCTAGAGAGCATCAGGAAGTGGTATCCTCTCCATGCCAGGTGTGGCACAGTTTCCAACCCCTGATGGCAAGGGGTGGTGACTGTGACAAATGCTTTGATCACAAAGTTAGTCTGCAACATCATCAGTGAATTCATACAGGAGAGAAACCTTACAAATGCAGTGAATGTCACAAATGCTTTACTGACAAAGACAGTCTTAGAATTCATCATAGAATTCATACAGGAGAGAAACTTTACAAATGCAGTGAATGTGACAAATCCTTTACCTGAAAGTGCAATCTCTTCATAGTCATTAGAGATTTTACACAGGAGAGAAACATTACAAATGCATTGAATGCAACAGATGCTTGACCTCTAAGTTTAGTCTTCATTTATATCAGAGAAATCATACAGAAGAGATACCTTACAAATGCAGTGAAGATGACAAATGCTTCAATCACAAAGTTAGGCTGCAATGTCATCAGCAAATTCATACAGGGGAGAAATCTTAAAGATGTGAATGTGACAAATCCTTTATCCAGAAATGAAATCTTCATAGTCATCAGTGAATTCATATAGAAGAAAAACCTTACAAATGCAGTGAATGTGACAAATGCTTTACCTACAAATGTAGTCTTCATTTACATCAGAGAATTCATACAGAAGAGATACCTTACAAATGCAGTGAATGTGAAAAATGCTTTAATCACAAAGTTAGTCTGCAATGTCATCAGTGAATTCATACAAGAGAATAACCTTACAAATGCAATGAATGTGACAAATGCTTTATCGGCAAAGGCTGTCTTAGAATTCATCATAGGACTCATACAGGAGAGAAGTCATACAAATGCAGTGAATGTGACAAATGCTTTATCCAAAAATGTAGTCTTCATAATGATCAGAGAATTCATAAAGGAGAGAAACTCTCCAATTATACTGAATGTGACAATTGCTTTATCTGCAGTAGCAATCTTAGAAATTATCAGAGTTCATACAAGAGAGAAATCACAAATGCAGTGAATGTAACACGTGCTTTGCCCATAATAGCTGTCTTAGAAAACATCAGAGAATTTATATAGTAATGTAAGTTTAGAAATTTCAGTGAAAGAGAAAATCCTTTATCAAGAATTGTCATTTTAGAATTATCCAGAAAATATATACATGAGAGAAATCTTTCAAATGCGGTGGTGATACAAATCCTTTATTTCTCTTCTATCTCTTATGCCACAGGCAATACATGTAGAAGAGAAACATCACAAATGCAATGCAACATCTATAGAAATTACTGTGACATCATTTCAGTTCTGGGAAAAACATCTGAATATTTATAATGAGGAAAATGTTTCCACCATAAAAAATGAGACATATGTTTTATGGAGACTCTATTTACCACATGAGGTTCCATACTAGAGAATTATTATGAGTTATGCAAAACTTGTTAAAACCTTCATAACATGTTCAAATCTTAGATAATGTGATCTATTTCTGAAGGGAAATACTCTGAAAATGTGACAATATAGGAAAGTTTTACTTGTTCACCCTCAAATATTGTAAGATAAAGACCAAGTGGGGAAGCCAGAAGAATATAGTATTTTTGGACACTTTCCTTAAAACTAAAATAAAGGATTCAAAAGGAAACCTGATTAATGTATGTAATACACCTTTTAAACTATGTAATAATAATGACAGAATTCTTTAATTTAATTCACACAAAGAAATTTAGACAAATTATACTTAAAAGAGGATTTGATACACTGAGCCACCAAAATAGGATGCCTACAGGGCCAGGCATTGGTAGCACATGCCTTTAATCCCATCACTTTGGGGGCCAAAGTACCAGGCCAGCCTGGTCTAATAGGGGAACCTTGTCTCAACAACAACAACAACAACAACAACAACAACAACAAAGAAAGAAAGCTGAGTTCTTCCTCTCAAGTAGTCACCAATGCCTGAACCCACCAATGCTGGAGAGTTGCACTTCAGCATCCTCATTGTAATTTTTAAGAGCTCTCTTATATGACTTTTGTCTAGACTGTTACTCTTTGGGATGTGGTAGTGTTAGGGGTTATCACAGACGCCTTCTACATCACTCTTTCTGAACTGTGAGCATGAATTGTGGGAAAAATAGCTTCCTTTCCTTTTACAGTTAGCAGGTGTTACAGACCATGGGTCTGCTATGGGATAACCAGGTTTCTTTGGTCCAGGAAGACATAGGTCCAGTGGTAAATGACAAACTGACATGACCACAGAGGTGGTTTGAAATCTGAATGTATTTTTGGGTATCTCCCAAAGTCCAGTCAAGTTAACATCTTGAATTAAGCATCATATACATGTGCAAAAGGCTATCTAGGCTTTTTCGGGCAATACAGGGTGTTTACCCAAAGCCCAGGGCCCATGTGGCTAAACTGTTTCTTAATCTTGGTCTCGATGTGTGGCTGGCCCAAGAGCTGAAGAAGGATGATTCTTGTGCCTAGCCTCCTGGCGAAAATGGTGACATTGTAGAGCTTGGGAAGCTGTCTGGCTCGCACTGTCTTTCAAGAGTACTTCTGCCTAGTCTGTCAGTTGCATTTTTCTCTGTGCCATGCCTAGGGCCATCGTAGGCCCTCTGAGGCCCCTGGTGATCAGTTCGTTGTAGTCCGGACCCTCAGCCCAGGGCTGCCTTAGGCCCTGGGTGATTAGCTGGATCCGTTCCAGCTCTAGCCCTTAGCTTGATGAATTAACTAACTCATTCCTCCTCTGAGCCTCTCTCTAAGTAGAGAGAATCTACTGCCCCTCTGAGTAAAAGTTATCTACTCTCTCTCTACTCTCTCTATCTGACTCAATTGAGTCTTTTTGAGTATTATGTATAAACTGTATCCTGAATCACACCTGGATAAGCTAAGAAAGGTTGTTTTTCTCAAGGGCTCCCTGCAGGAGGCCTGTAACACAAAGGGCCAGTTCCTCATAAACTTCTCTTGCTATTCAGGTGGGCCTGAGATAGCCTGTCTGTAAGCAAAATCAAGAGTTAAAGGTGGAACTAGATTAACTTGTGGGGGAAGGTAGCTAGGGAACCAACTCAAATGTAAATTCTTTCTACCTTGCCCAATACTCATTTGTATGGCAGGGACCTCATAAGATTTTTCAGATGTAAATATTTTTACTCTGGCCTATTGTTTGGAATCCACCTGTCCTGAAAGGAAATGACTAAAAGGCAAAAAAGAACCTATGACTAGAGTTTCTAGAATGTCTTTTTTTTTTTTTTTACCATAATAAATGGTTAGAACAAAACAAAGCAAAATTTTTTGCTATAAGATGGATTCTTGCATATCTATATTTGCTTGGTTATACCATGTCCCGGCTATAAGGAAATAAGAGAGTTAAAAAAATTGTCAAATAAGAGTTTCAACTTCTAAATATACAGAGAGGTCCGCTATTCCCAGGAGACATTTTTTCTTTAGCCTCTGTCTGTAAAATATCATGTTTATAGACTTCACTGGGCCACTGTGACAAGCAGGAGCATGGATCATGGATTTACACATGGTTTCTGGTGATAATGTGGACCACAAACACATGCTCTCTGGTGTCAGCATGTGCTACTGATCTCAGCATGGTCTCCTTTGGCAGTACAGACCATGGACATTATCTGGACCTTTGCCACTGCACAGGTCACAAATATCAATCATAGCTCTTTTTGGCAGCAGAGGCCAAGGCCAAAACCTCAGAGGCCTCAGAGGATAGTGCAGGCCACTCAGATTAATATGGCTCCTGGCAACAGCATGGTCCATGGACATAAACATGACTTTACGCTGCAACATAGACCGTGGGCATTCACATGATATTTGATGATAACACAAGGCACATCAACACAAATTCTGGCCACAGACTCAGATATGACCCTTGGTAGTGTAAGACCCCAAAAACCGAGGGTTCCCCAGCACCCCACACCCCGGAAGGCGACACCCAAATCACTCGCAAGAAACGGTCTTGATGCAATAGCATGAGGATTTCTTTATTTCCAGAATTCTGGGTTCCATAGCTGTGCACCACGCAGGGTTAGAGGACTATGGACCTTGAGTGCCGAATTGCGACAGCTTTTATAAGCTTACGACAGAGCTTGCGAATCACAAACCAATCATTTCTTAGCATGGAGAGCCCTCGAAATGTGAGCCAATCACGACAGCTTTTATAAGTTTACAACAAAGCCCGCCAATCACAAACCAATCATTTCTTAGCATGGAGAGCCCGCGAAATGGGAGCCAATTGATTTGTACCACTCCATAGTTTTTTAGGCCAATCAGTTTAAATTATCGGAGCCCTCGCTCAGTGGACCAATTAGTTTCCTATAATGTCTACAGCTGCGGGAACTCCTGCTTAGGGGTAATGGGGAAAGTTTACAGAAGATAAGCTTAGCCCATTTCCAGTTATCCTATGGTGCCAGAATCACCTATTCAAGGCCTTTCTGCTAGGTCTAAACAAAGGGTGGGCTCTGGAATATGACCTTTTACCTAGTTTCTAACAAAGTGAGATAGCATTTTAAACTCCTGATTTCTTGGGGTCATTAGAGTTAGGCTGTATTATTTTCTATCCTTTCGTTAGCAGCATAACTCTAGATATCACTATGACCCCAGGTGGCTACACAGGCCACTCAGAGAAGATGAATTTCTGAAACCCACTCTATTTAGTAATATACTCTGTAACTCTGTTTTTTGTGTTAAGGTATATTCTTTATTTACTTTTCAAATGATTTCCCCTTTCCTGGATCCCCACTCCCCGAACGTCCCATAATCCCTCTCCCTTCCATTGCCCTGAAAATTATCCTGAGGCTTGGTTTGTGCATTGTCAAAGGAAATCATTGTATGTAAAGCAAAAATACCCATGTTATTCCACAGAAGTGGAGATAGGTTACCACAGATGCTGCAGTCACCTGATCACTAGTCAGATGAGGTAAAGTGTTTGTAATCCTCATGGGATACTTTTCTCCCTCAGAGCTCCATAACTATATAATTACCTCCTGGTTAGTATTCAACCCTTTAAATCATGATCTAGCTATTGTTGTCTTCATGTAGAGGGAGGAGCCAGAGGATTTGTCACCATGACCATTTATTTATTCATTTAAATGTTAGTAATCCCTTAATAGCAACAATGATCTCCCCTCAAGATAATATATCATTTAGATCCCACAACATTGGCCAGGGAACAAATCCTGTAACAATCACATTTATTGATGTCATGACTCCAACTCAAGTAAAAGGATTGTAAGTATTCCTCTATCTGCTTATAGTAAATATCTTTATATTGGATATTGTTTAAGCTATAAATGATGAGATGATTATCATCAAAGAAGATAATATTTCTTGATTTCAAAATCACAAGTAGCCTTTTGTTCAATATGTTTTGCCAGCTTACAGTGAACTTTTAGTCTTTTGACAATGTGCTAAGGAAGATTTTCCAAATAAAGGTATAATGTCTTTTTCAAGGACTGACTGCAGAACTGATCCTATACAAAGGCACTGGACTTGAATGTTGTGTTATTTAGGAAGGAAGGTAAGTCTCTAGGTCAACTACTGTCTTCATAAATTTCTAGGGAGGTGAATTGTAACAGCTGAAAGGCTAATCTTTGCCTTTTGAGATATTTGATTTCCATATTTTCAGTTTTAACAATCTGTTTATACAGCTAGAATTAATGTGTGTAAAAAAATACCCATGAGGTTTCATTGTAACATGTATGTTTTATATGAGGTACAGAAGAGAGCAAAATGTTTGATTCTTATCTTTACAACATAGGCTTCTATGTTTTTGAGTAAGTTAATTTTATCTTTATCTTAGTTTTTATCAGAAAATATGTTAACATTAACTACCTGGATTAATTGTTGAATTTTTGAAATGGGGAACAATGTAAAATGTCATTGTAATCGAGGACCACATCATCATTTAAGAAAACCTCCAGAGCTGATAGAAGTTATGACACAGGGTAGAAATAAGTCATAGAAGCCAGTTTTATAGTTTATAGTGCAATAAAGTAGTTATAAACTTATGCAAGCCTCAACTGAATGAAGCACCTGGCTCTGGAAAGGCTCAGTGAGCAGTATAGGGGAATACCAGAACAGGGAAGTGGAAAGGGATGGATGGGAAAATAGGGGTGGGGGGAAGAGGGTTTATGGGACCTTCATGGAGGGGGATCCAGGAAAGGGAAAATCATTTAAAATATAAATATAGAATATATCGAACAAAAAAGCAATCAAAATATAATTATATCATTTCCTTTTTCCTTTTCTTTCTCTGGTCCCTCCAGTTATAAAAACACCTTTCTCTCTCTGTACTTTTTTGCTATTCTTACATGCATGTGCATGTGCATGTGTACACACACATACAAACACACAGACACAGGCACACACACACACACACACACACACACATACACACACACACATCCCTCTAAATATATAAGTTTAACCTGCTCAGTCCATTAAGTATTACTTGTATGTATATGATTTCAGGGCTGACTCTTTTATATTGAATTACCAATTAGAGAGCTCTCCTCTTCCTTATGTGACTGTAGTTTTTGTCTAGCAGTAGAGACCTGTGAGACTTTCTCCTTTATGTTAGTATGTCTGTTTCTATTATGCTTCTTATTTAGCATATTGTTGAGGTGTCTTGGATAAAGTTTTTCTGTCACTTTTGGAAGTCAAAATATCACAGCAGATTTCCTGGTCCTCTGTCTTTTATAACCTTTCTACCTCCCCCTTCCATGTCGTTTCCTGAACTGTAGGTATAGGAGTTGTATTGTAAGTGTAACCATAGGGGCTGGGAATTTCATGATCAGTTGTTCTCTACATTTGAAACAGTTGTGGTGTTCTGCAGTGGTTTTCTTCTGTTGCAAATAGAAATTTCCTTGGAGACGCGTGGGGCCACATTTATCTGTGGGTAAAAGGATGTAGTTAGCAATTGTTAGTTCATTTAGTAAAGAGACAGTAGCAGATACTCCTTTAAGATTCATGATCTTTGTATTTTCAGGTAACATTTTATCTAGGTTTTCAACATTAGATGTGATTTTCCTACTGTTGAGTGGGTTATAAGTCCAATTAGAGAGCTTTTGATTGCATGTTTAGTATTTTATTTTTGTTGTTGTTATATAGACTATGGTTCCTTGGAGAGGGATTATCAGCCTAAGTGGAGCAATTTTATTTAATCTATGTATGTGTATGTATACACACAGTTTTTTTGCATCACAGGTGATATTATTTAGATAAGTAATAATGTGATTTCTCATAGCTTTTATAGTGTTATTTTACTTGCCCAACTTGCCCCTCTTGAGTTAAAGTCCTTCCTGATAGTCTAAAGTAAGTAATTTTTCTTTCACTGTGATATTTATTTATAACTTGATTTTATATGTAATAACAATGTTGGTAAATATTTTTGAGCTAATTCTTAATTTTTAATAAAATTGTAAAATTTTCGTCTGCATTATTTATTTAAGTGAGTAACATTTAAGGAACAAAGTTTGTCTTGATCACTCTGCTCTGGATTAATTTCCTCTAGATTGAAGACATCAATGTGTTAAATTTAAAACCTCTATTAATGCAATAAAAGTTAAGTGTATAAAAAAATAGAAACATTTTTTTATAGATTCCTTTATTCCTTGTATGGGATTTTCTCCTGTGTTTTTGTTATAATAAACTGCATGTCAAATGGACTACATAATAGTATGACATTATTCTTTGCAAATGATGTTTTACTTAAGCATCTTAAGTTATCAAATGACTGACTTGACACAATGGGAATAATAAAAAAAATTACAACTGAAGTTAATTTGTTTCACTAAATTTTTACATAGTGTTATGGCCTGATTGTTTTTGTCACTAAATGTTTATGTTGGATTTGTCATTTCCAAAGTGGAAGTCATGATGTGGAGTCTTAGATATGGCTGGTATGTGAGCAAAGAGCTCTTATGAGTGAGAGTAATGTTTAAGGAAAGAAACACTAGAGAGATGGTTGACTCTTTTATCTTGTGAAGAGAGAAAAAAAGACTATGTCATTAGCAGACAATAGATTGCCAATGTTTTGATCTTATAGTTTTCAACTGTCAGGGCAGTGCATGATAAATCTGTGACACTTTTATTCTGTCAAATTTATGGCATTTTGTTAGAACATAGAGAAGAAATAAATACTTTAGGCTATTATAGTGTAAAATAAGGGATACCTTTGTTTGACAAAGATAGAAGGGTTTTTGAAATTTTCCAGTGACTATTTTATCAAAGAATTTTATGTTGACCTTGTTTTGTGCCTAAATTTAGCCATAGGCAGAGTTAATAGATTGAGATACATAATCTCTTCTAAGCATAGAATGATCTATATCTAATTTAAACTTGAATTTTGCTGCCACAGCCTGCTTGGATCAGAATGCTGGAAAGGAACATTGGCATCCTGAAGGAAAGAATGGAGAGGACATACAGAAAGGACCAGCAGCCTACTCTCCATTATCATTCTCATCTCCTTTCTCTTTGCTACAGGGCAGCCACATAATCCACAATGGAGAACAGTACAGAGGTGATTGAGTTTGTTCTTACAGGGTTAACAGATGACCCAGAGCTCCAGATACCACTGTTCATTGTCTTCCTTCTCATCTACCTTGGCACTGTGCTTGGGAACTTGGGAATGGTAGGGTTGATTCTGCTGGACTCACATCTCCACACTCCCATGTACCGTTTCCTCAGTCACCTATCTCTGGTGGACTTTGGTTATTCTTCAGCTGTTACTCCCAACGTAATGGCAGGTCTTCTTTCAATAGATAAAACCATAACCCACAATGCTTGTGGCATCCAGTTCTTCTTCTTTGTAAGCTTTATAACTACAGAGAGCTTCCTCTTGGCTGCCATGGCTTATGACCGTTATGCAGCAGTGTGTAAGCCTCTGCATTACACTACCACTATGACTACAAACACATGTGCTTGTCTTACTATAGGCTCCTATGTCTGTGGCTTTCTGAATTCATCGATTCACACTGGAAATATTTTCAGGCTCTCCTTCTGCAAGTCTAATGTGATAGATCACTTTTTCTGTGATGCTCCACCTCTTCTGGCCCTCTCATGCTCAGACACCTCTGTCAGTGAGATGGTGATTTTATTTGTGGTGGGTTTCAATGATCTATTCTCTGTTGTGGTCATCATGATCTCCTACCTGTTTATATTCATCACTATTCTGAGGATGCATTCATCTGAAGGACGCCAGAAGGCCTTTTCTACATGTGCTTCCCACCTCACTGCAGTCTCCATTTTCTATGGGTCAGGTATCTTCATGTACTTGCAGCCTAGCTCCAGTCACACCATGGGGAGTGACAAGATTGCATCTGTGTTCTATACCATGATCATCCCCATGTTGAACCCTCTGGTTTACAGCCTGAGGAACAAAGAGGTTAAGAGTGCATTCAAAAAGGCTGTGGAGAAAGCAAAAATTTCCCTAACATTCACAGTTTAATTAATAGATCCTGGACAAAGGCAGTTTTATCTACCTCAAATTAATATTTCCTCTGTTCTACAAGTGGCTTTTCTTAGAGACAGTCCTTATTAAATGTTTTAAACTCATGTAAGATTATACTATTTTCTTGTTTTATTCTGGTAGTATTGGAATTGAATCTAGTGCCTGGCACCTTGTAAGCTAGTTTCCTTTTGCTGAACTAGATTTGATGCTCACATTTGGACATTTTAATATCCTTTTCTGTGCCATGGTTATTCCATCTTTCCTCCTGTTTTCATTGCTGTGAAAAAAACAACGTGACCATGACAGTTCTTACAAAGTATCTTAATGCCTGCTATTTCTCATAAGTATCACAAGGTCCATTTTCCTCTAACTGGGACTAAATGTTATGCCTCTCCTCAATATTCCTTTGTTCCACACATGTTAGCTTTGTTTTTGTCCATTCTAACAATATATTTTCTAAACTATCCTCAAGGTGTGTAATGAAGGCTTAATGACTTAAAAGACTTCAGGTTGCCTGAGAAACTTCCAGCAGGAACATTAACATGACTGATGGGTGGACAGAATCCTATATAATTTTAATAAGGGTATTAACATACCAACAGCAATCTACCACTTTGGAACTGAAGAGGAACAGACCTACAGATGAAATTTTCTCAAAAGTTTCCTTTTCTTGTCTTAAAAAATCACCAAGCACACAGCACCTTGTGTTCACAATTTCCATCACAAGCTGGGGTTGGGGACAGTGACATAGATAAGTGTTGTACTTCAGTTGTTCTGATTAGAGAACAATTTTTATGTTAAAAACAAAAGAGTTTGCCTAAACTGTTACTTGCTCCAGTAACAGTAACAGTGACAGATATTTATGCCTTAGAAAGCTGCAATGTTTAATAGCTGCAGTTCTTTGCATACATGCTCTATGTACAGAGTTTTTCCTCATTCAGTTAACTGTGTTTAGTAAAAGGAAACCATAAACTGTAGTAGGGCTCTTATAGGGACCAAAAAAAAAATTTCTTGACACATAATAATCAGAGCACTAAATGTGTAGAAGGAAGAAAGAATATTAAAAACTGCAAGGAAAAACATCAAATAGCATATTAAGGTAGACCCCTAGGAACACACCTAACTTCTAAATGGAGACTCTAAAAGCCAGAAGAATCTAGGCAGATGTTCTACAGACTTTAAGATATCACAGATAACAGCCCAGACTACTATTTATAGCAAACCTTTAAATCACAATAGATGGAGAAAATAAGACATTCTATGATAGAACCAACTTTAAACAACAAACCCTGCTCAATATAAGGCACTAGAAGGAAAATTATAACCCAAGGAGTTTAATTTCACCCCCAAAACTACAGAAATTACCCCAGATTAACAAACAAAAAGAGCAGATACACACACATAAACACACACATCACCATCACCAAAACAATGCTTCTTGATAATTTTCAACATCAATGATCTTAATTCCTCAATAAAAAGACACAGACTAACAGAGTGACATGAGAACAGGAATCAACCTTCTGCTGCATCCAAGAAACACAAGTTAACACCAAGGATAGACATTATCTTAGGGTAAAAGAACTGAAAAAGATATGTAAATAAATTGACCTGAAAACAAACTGCTATAATCATTTTAATTTCTGGCAAAATATCCTTGGAACAAAATTAATCACAATATTGAGGGAAGGGTGGTCAAGAACCATCTATCATGACCCAGTATCTAAGAAATACAGGGATGGCCCAACATTTAAAAATCTGTCCATGTAATCCACCATATAAACAAACTGAAAGAAAAAACCATGATCATCTCATTAGATGTTGAAAAAGATTTCAACAAAATTCCAACACTCCGTCATGATAAAAGTACTGGAGATATTTGGGATAAAAGGGACATACCTTAAACAATTAGGTAGTTTTGAGCAAGCCCATCAAAGGAAAAATCTACCAAGATGAACTCTCAATTCTGAACATCTATGCACCAAATACAAGAGCATCCACATTCATAAAAGAAACTTTACTAAAGCTCAAAGCACACATTGCTCCCAAACAGTAATAGTGGGAGACTTCAACATCCCACTCTCACCAATGGACAGATAAGGGAAATACAAACTAAACAGAGAAAAAGTGAAATTAACAGAAGTTATGAACCTAACAGATTTGACAGATTTCTATAGAACATTTTATCTTAAAACAAAAGAACATATCTTCTTCTCAGCAACTCACAGTACCTTCTCTAAAACTGACCATATACTATGTCATAAAACAGATTTCAGCAGATAAAAAAGATTGAAATAATTCCATGCACCCTTTCAGATCTCCACAAACTAAGGCTGGTCTTCAATAACAACAAAAACAACACAAAGCCCACATAAACATGGAAACTAAAAAACATTCTTTTACTCAATGATAACTTGGCCAAGGAAGAAATAAAGAAAGAAATTAAAGACTTTTTAGAATTTATTGAAAATGAAGGCACAATATACCCAAACTTATGAAACACAATGAAAGCAGTGCTAAGAGGAAAACTCATAGCTCTGAGTACCTCCATAAATAAACTGAAAAGAGCATACACTAACAGCTAAACAGCACAGCTGAAGGCTCTAGAAGAAAAAGAAGCAAATACACCCAAGAGGAGTAGATATCAGTAAATAATCAAACTCAGGGCTGAAATCAGCCAAGTAAAAACAAAAAATAACTATACAAAGAATCAACCAAACCAGGAACTGATTCTTTGAAAATATCAACAAGATATATAAACCCTTAGCCAAACTAATGATAGGGCACAGAGATAGTACCCAAATCAGCAAAATCAGAAATGAAAAGGGAGACATAACAACAGGTACTGAGGAAATCTAAAAAAACATCAGATCCTATTATAAAGGGCTACACTCAACAGAATAATCTAGAGGAAATGGACAATTTTCTAGACAATACCAGGTACCAAACTTAAAGCATGATCACAAAAATGATCTAAACAATCCAATAACTGTAAAGAAATAAAAGCAGTCATTAATAATCTCCCAACCAACAAAAGCCCAGGACCAGATGGGATCAATGCAGAGTTCTATCAGACCTTCAGAGAAGAGCTAATACCAACACGCTTTAAACTATTTCACAAAATAGAAACAGATGGAACACCATCCAATTTATTTTATGAAGCCACAATAATTCTGCTACCTAACCCACACAAAGATCCAAAACAGAAAGAGAAATGTAGACCAATTTTCCTTATGAATATTGATGCAAAAATACTCCATAAAATTCTTGCCAACCGAATCCAAGAACACATCCAAATGATGACCCACCATGATCAATTATGCTTCATCCCAGGAATGCAGGGATGGTTCAATATACAAAAATCCATCAATGTAATCCACTACATAAACAAACTCAAAGAAAAAATCCACATGATTTAAAGGTACCATTTCGAGAGAGAGAGAGAGAGAGACGGCGGCGGCGGCGGCGGCGGTAGCAGTGGCTGCTCCAGCTGAAGGGCCATCAGCGGTGGAACCAAGGCGACACAGGGTCCAGTTAGGCCCTGCGCCCATGACCACTGACCTTCGCTGACCAGCCGGGCGGCAAGCAGCTGCGGTTCTGCGGAGCCTTTCGCTGCACGGAAGCCACTTCAGAACTCGGCTTCCCGCCAGTCAGGAGAGACTCACCTCCATCTTGATCCCGGGCTCCAGAGATCGGTCAGACTGAGGTACACAAACATAATCCTAGGCCCAACACCGCAGGGGTCTGAGCCAGACGGGCGCTGGCCTGCACCCAGGCCCTGGGCTGTTCGAGTGGCCATCAGGGCGCCAACCCAGCCAGGAGTTTTTTTTTGCCCCGGCCGGCGCACGCGCCGCCATTTTGCCTACAGGAGCCAGAGTGCTCGGGAGGGCAGAGACTGCAAGCAAGCGTAGCCTGAGGCTAACAAAACGGGGGTCTAGGCCCCAAAAGGCACAGGACTGACCCCAAGAACTGGGCGGCTTGGTGGGCCATCTGTGTGTCAACCCGCCCAGGAGGTTATTAGCACAACAGACTCTCCCGGTGCTTTCAGGGAGCGCGGACGCGCACGCCCGCCATCCGGGTCACCTGGCAGACCCAAATAGCAGTCATAGCCCTAGGGGAACTTTGCTCGGACCTTGGCCTCCCAGGCGTTTGCCTGGACTCAGGGCCCGGGCGACAAGGCTAACCTAGTGTGCGCCAGCCCGGTTGGGGAAATCGGCTGCCCAGCGGAGTGAGCGGAACACAGGGGAGGTCACAGCAACATACACCTTCGGAGCTCCCTGGGGGTGCACACGGGTTCCATCTGGCCCACAGACACAATCTGGGGCAAGGCCTCAGGCAGAAGCCCTCAGGTCAACTCTCTCCGCTTCAGATCAGCCTGGGTGGCCGCCACATCTCCAGGTCCCTCAAGAGGCTAGTGGGGGCTTCCGGGCGGCCAGCTGGGAGAAGTGGGTGTGCTCCAATAAATCCTGCGGGCCCCAGCGGGAGCCTTCAGGTGCCTGCTTCGGGATCTGAACAGCCTGGACAATAGCACCCTGTCTACAGGCAGTGCAGAGTGTAAGCTGTGCACCAGAGGCCAACGGGGAAGGGGCAGCTTGCACTGGTGAGTCCAGCACTGACAAGACCAAGTAACACCAGTGAGAGCTAGATGGCAAAAGGCAAACGCAGGAACGTCACTAACAGAAATCAAGGCAATATGGCAACATCTGAACCCAATTCTCCTCTACCAGCAAGTCCTGGATACCCCATCACACCAGTAAAACAAGATTTGGATTTAAAATCACTGGTCATGACGCTGGTACAGGAACACATGAAGGACATTCAGGAGAAAATGGATCAAAAGATAGAAGCCCTTGCAAGGGAAACACAAAAATCATTGTAAGAAATCCAGGAGAATACAAAAGCCAACAAGGAGGAAATGCAAAAAACACTTAAAGAAATACAAGAGAACTTTGGTCAACAGGCTGAGGTCATGAAAGACGAAACACAAAAATCTCTTAAAGAAATACAGGAGAACTTTGGTCAACAGGCTGAGGTCATGAAAGAAAAAACACAAAAATCTCTTAAAGAATTACAGGAAAGCACAAACAAGCAAGTGAAGGAGCTAAGCAAAACCATCCAGGATCTAAAAACAGAAGTAGAAACAACTAAGAAAACTCAAAAGGAGACAACTTTGGAGATAGAAAGCCTTGGGAAGAAATCAGGGGACAGAGATGCAAATATCAACAACAGAATACAAGAAATAGAAGAAAGAATCTCAGATGCTGAAGATTCCATAGAAACCATGGACTCAACAGTTAAAGAAAATGCAAAATGCAAAAAGCTTGTAACCCAAAATAGCCAGGAAATCCAGGACACAATGAGAAGACCAAACCTAAGGATTATAGGCATAGATGAGAGTGAAGATTTACAACTTAAAGGGCCAGCAAATATCTTCAATAAAATTATGGAAGAAAACTTCCCTAACCTAAAGAGAGAGATGCCCATGAATATACAAGAAGCCTACAGAACTCCAAACAGACTGGACCAGAACAGAAATACTTCCCGTCACATAATAATCAAAACACCAAATGTTCTAAACAAAGAAAGAATATTAAAGGCAGTAAGAGAAAAAGGCCAAGTAACATATAAAGGAAGACCTATCAGAATCACAGCAGACTTTTCACCTGAGACTATGAAGGCTAGAAGGTCCTGGGCAGATCTCATGCAGACTCTAAGAGAACACAAATGCCAACCAAAACTACTATATCCAGCAAAACTCTCAATCACCATAGATGGAGAAACTAAGATATTTCACGACAAAACCAAGTTCACCCAATATCTATCCACAAACCCAGCCCTAAAAAGGATAATAGGAGGACAACACCAATACAAGGAGGGAAACTTCACCCTGAAAAAAGCAAGATAGTAACCTTTCATCAAACCCAAAAGAAGTTAAGGGATCAAATTTAAAAAATAACGTCAAAAATGATAGGAAGTAACAATCACTATTCCTTAATATCTCTTAACATCAATGGACTCAATGCCCCAATAAAAAGACACAGACTAACTGACTGGATACGTAAACAGGACCCTACATTTTGCTGCTTACAGGAAACACACCTCAGGGTCAAAGACAAACACTACCTTAGAGTAAAAGGCTGGAAGACAATTTTACAAGCAAATGGTCTCAGGAAACAAGCTGGAGTAGCCATTTTAATATCAGATAAAATTGACTTTCAACCCAAAGTCATCAAAAGAGACTCTGAGGGACACTTCTTGCTGGTCAAAGGAAAAATACAACAAGAAGAACTCTCAATCCTGAACATCTATGCTCCAAATGCAAGGGCACCCTCTTTCATAAAAGAAACTTTATTAAAACTCAAAGCACACATTGCACCTAACACAATAATTGTGGGTGACTTCAACACTGCACTTTCCTCAATGGACCGATCAGGAAAACAGAAACTAAACAAGGACACAATGAAACTAATTGAAGCTTTGGACCAATTAGATTTAACTGATATATATAGAACATTCTATCCTAAAACAAAAGAATATACATTTTTTTTCAGCACCTCATGGTACCTTCTCCAAAATCTACCATATAATTGGTCACAAGACAGACCTCAACAAATATAAGAAGATAGAACTAATCCCATGCCTCCTATCTGATCACTATGGAATAAAAGTGGTCTTCAATAGCAACAGAAACAACAGAAAACCCACATACACGTGGAAATTGAACAATACTCTACTCAATGATACCTTGGTCAAGGAAGAAATAAAGAAAGAAATTAAAGACTTTTTAGAACACAATGAAAATGAAAACACAACATACCCAAATCTATGGGACACAATGAAAGCAGTGCTAAGAGGAAAACTCATAGCCCTGAGTGCCTCCAAAAAGAAAATGGAGAGAGCATACATTACCAACTTAATGACACACCTGAAAGCCCTAGAACAAAAAGAAGCTATTTCACCCAGGAGGAGTAGAAGGCAGGAAATCATCAAACTCAGGGCCGAAATCAATCAAGTAGAAACAAAGAGAACCATACAAAAAATCAACAAAACCAGGAGCTGGTTCTTTGAGAAAATCAACAAGATAGATAAACCCTTAGCCAGACTGACCAAAGGGCACAAAGAAAGTATCCAAATTAACAAACTTAGAAATGAAAAGGGAGACATAACAACAGAAACTGAGGAAATCCAAAAAATCATCAGATCCTACTACAAGAGCCTGTACTCAACACAACTGGAGAATCTGGAGGAAATGGACAATTTCCTTGACAGATACCAAATACCAAAATTAAATCAGGACCAACTAGACCATCTGAACAGTCCCATAAAGCCTAAAGAAATAGAAGGAGTCATAGAAAGTCTTCCAACCAAAAAAAGCACAGGACCAGATGGTTTCAGTGCAGAATTCTACCAGACCTTCAAAGAAGAGTTAACACCAATACTCTTCAAACTATTCCACAAAATAGAAACAGAAGGAACACTACCCAATTCCTTCTACGAAGCCACAATTACGCTGATACCAAAGCCACACAAAGATCCAACAAAGAAAGAGAACTTCAGACCAATTTCCCTTATGAACATCGATGCAAAAATACTCAATAAAATTCTTGCCAACCGAATCCAAGAACACATCAAAACGATCATCCACCATGATCAAGTAGGCGTTATCCCGGGAATGCAGGGTTGGTTCAATATACGGAAATCCATCAATACAATCCACTACATAAACAAACTCAAAGAACAAAACCACATGGTCATTTCATTGGATGCTGAAAAAGCATTTGACAAAATTCAGCATCCTTTCATGCTTAAAGTCTTGGAGAGAACAGGAATTCAAGGCCCATACCTAAACATAGTAAAAGCAATATACAGCAAACGGGTAGCCAGCATCAAACTAAACGGAGAGAAACTTGAAGCAATCCCACTGAAATCAGGGACCAGACAAGGCTGCCCCCTTTCTCCTTATCTTTTCAATATTGTACTTGAGGTACTAGCTCGGGCAATTCGACAACATAAGGAGGTCAAAGGGATACAAATTGGAAAGGAGGAAGTCAAACTATCATTATTTGCAGACGACATGATCGTCTACCTAAGTGACCCAAAGAACTCCACTAGAGAGCTCCTACAGCTGATAAACAACTTCAGCAAAGTGGCAGGTTACAAAATCAACTCAAGCAAATCAGTGGCCTTCCTATACTCAAAGGATAAGCAGGCTGAGAAAGAAATTAGGGAAATGACCCCCTTCACAATAGCCACAAACAGTATAAAGTATCTTGGGGTGACTCTTACCAAACATGCGAAAGATCTGTATGACAAGAACTTCAAGACTCTGAAGAAGGAAATGGAAGAAGACCTCAAAAAATGGGAAAACCTCCCATGCTCATGGATCGGTAGAATCAATATAGTTAAAATGGCCATTTTGCCTAAAGCACTATACAGATTCAATGCAATACCCATCAAAATCCCAACTCAATTCTTCACAGAGTTAGAAAGAGCAATTATCAAATTCATCTGGAACAACAAAAAACCCAGGATAGCTAAAACTATTCTCAGCAACAAAAGAAAATCTGGGGGAATCAGTATCCCTGACCTCAAGCAATACTACAGAGCAATAGTGTTAAAAACTGCATGGTATTGGTACAGTGACAGGCAGGAGGATCAATGGAACAGGATTGAAGATCCAGAAATGAACCCACACACCTATGGCCACTTGATCCTCGACAAAGAGGCTGAAAACATCCAATGGAAAAAAGATAGCCTTTTCAACAAATGGTGCTAGTTCAACTGGAGGTCAGCATGCAGAAGAATGCGAATTGATCCATCCTTGTCTCCTTGTGCTAAGCTCAAATCCAAATGGATCAAGGGCCTCCACATAAAGTCAGACACTCTGAAGCTAATAGAAAAGAAACTGGGGAAGACCCTTGAGGACATCGGTATAGGGAGAAAGTTTCTGAACAGAACACCAATAGCTATGCTCTAAGAGCAAGAATTGACAAATGGGACCTCATAAGGTTACAGAGTTTCTGTAAGGCAAAGGACACCATCAAGAGGACAGATCGGCAACCAACAAATTGGGAAAAGATCTTCACCAATCCTACATCAGATAGAGGGCTAATATCCAATATATATAAAGAACTCAAGAAGTTAGACTCCAGAAAACCGAACAACCCTATTAAAAAATGGGGTACAGAGTTAAACAAAGAATTCTCACCTGAAGAACTTCGGATGGCGGAGAAGCATCTTAAAAAATGCTCAACTTCATTAGTCATTAGGGAAATGCAAATCAAAACAACCCTAAGATTTCATCTTACACCAGTCAGAATGGCTAAGATTAAAAATTCAGGAGACAGCAGGTGTTGGAGAGGGTGCGGAGAAAGAGGAACACTCCTCCACTGCTGGTGGGGTTGCAAATTGGTACAACCACTCTGGAAATCAGTCTGGCGGTTCCTCCGAAAACTGGGCACCTCACTTCCAGAAGATCCTGCTATACCACTCCTGGGCATATACCCAGAGGATTCCCCACCATGTAATAAGGATACATGCTCTACTATGTTCATAGCAGCCCTATTTATAATTGCCAGATGCTGGAAAGAACCCAGGTATCCCTCAACAGAAGAGTGGATACAAAAAATGTGGTATATCTACACAATGGAGTACTATTCAGCCATTAGAAACAATGAATTCATGAAATTCTTAGGCAAATGGATGGAGCTAGAGAACATCATACTAAGTGAGGTAACCCAGACTCAAAAGGTGAATCATGGTATGCACTCACTAATAAGTGGTTATTAACCTAGAAAACTGGAATACCCAAAACATAATCCACACATCAAATGAGATACAAGAAGAAAGCAGGAGTGGTCCCTGGTTCTGGAAAGACTCAGTGAAACAGTATTTGGCAAAACCAGAACGGGGAACTGGGAAGGGGTGGGAGGGAGGACAGGGGAACAGAAGGGGGCTTACGGGACTTTCGGGGAGTGGGGGGGGCTAGAAAAGGGGAAATCATTTGAAATGTAAATAAATTATATCGAATAAAAAAAAGGTACCATTTCATTATTAGAAACACGTTAAAATTTCTATTATTTTTACAATAATATTGAGTATATTATGTTTGAGTATGTTATAAATAGTGGCATTAAGTAGCTTATTTATATTCTAGGGAGATATTTTAGTGACTTCATACATTTTGAATTTTAACATATTCTAACAGTTTTTTTTTTTTTTTTGATTTTTTTTTTTTTATTATTCGATATAATTTATTTACATTTCAAATGATTCCCCCTTTTCTAGCCCCCCCACTCCCCGAAAGTCCCGCAAGCCCCCTTCTCTTCCCCTGTCCTCCCACCCACCCCTTCCCACTTCCCCGTTCTGGTTTTGCTGAATACTGTTTCACTGAGTCTTTCCAGAACCAGGGGCCACTCCTCCTTTCTTCTTGTACCTCATTTGATGTGTGGATTATGTTTTGGGTATTCCAGTTTTCTAGGTTAATATCCACTTATTAGTGAGTGCATACCATGATTCACCTTTTGAGTCTGGGTTACCTCACTTAGTATGATATTCTCTAGCTCCATCCATTTGCCTAAGAATTTCATGACTTCATTGTTTCTAATGGCTGAATAGTACTCCATTGTGTAGATATACCACATTTTTTGCATCCACTCTTCTGTTGAGGGATACCTGGGTTCTTTCCAGCATCTGGCAATTACAAATAGGGCTGCTATGAACATAGTAGAACATGTATCCTTATTACATGGTGGGGAGTCTTCTGGGTATATGCCCAGGAGTGGTATAGCAGGATCTTCTGGGAGTAAGGTGCCCAGTTTTCGGAGGAACCGCCAGACTGATTTCCAGAGTGGTTGTACCAATTTGCAACCCCACCAGCAGTGGAGGAGTGTTCCTCTTTCTCCACACCCTCTCCAACACCTGCTGTCTCCTGAATTTTTAATCTTAGCCATTCTGACTGGTGTAAGATGAAATCTTAGGGTTGTTTTGATTTGCATTTCCCTAATGACTAATGAAGTTGAGCATTTTTTAAGATGCTTCTCCGCCATCCGAAGTTCTTCAGGTGAGAATTCTTTGTTTAACTCTGTACCCCATTTTTTAATAGGGTTGTTTGGTTTTCTGGAGTCTAACTTCTTGAGTTCTTTATATATATTGGATATTAGCCCTCTATCTGATGTAGGATTGGTGAAGATCTTTTCCCAATTTGTTGGTTGCCGATTTGTCCTCTTGATGGTGTCCTTTGCCTTACAGAAACTTTGTAATTTTATGAGGTCCCATTTGTCAATTCTTGCTCTTAGAGCATACGCTATTGGTGTTCTGTTCAGAAACTTTCTCCCTGTACCGATGTCCTCAAGGGTCTTCCCCAGTTTTTTTTCTATTAGCTTCAGAGTGTCTGGCTTTATGTGGAGGTCCTTGATCCATTTGGATTTGAGCTTAGTACAAGGAGACAAGGATGGATCAATTCGCATTCTTCTGCATGCTGACCTCCAGTTGAACCAGCACCATTTGTTGAAAAGGCTATCTTTTTTCCATTGGATGTTTTCAGCCTCTTTGTCGAGGATCAAGTGGCCATAGGTGTGTGGGTTCATTTCTGGATCTTCAATCCTGTTCCATTGATCCTCCTGCCTGTCACTGTACCAATACCATGCAGTTTTTAACACTATTGCTCTGTAGTATTGCTTGAGGTCAGGGATACTGATTCCCCCAGATTTTCTTTTGTTGCTGAGAATAGTTTTAGCTATCCTGGGTTTTTTGTTGTTCCAGATGAATTTGATAATTGCTCTTTCTAGCTCTGTGAAGAATTGAGTTGGGATTTTGATGGGTATTGCATTGAATCTGTATAGTGCTTTAGGCAAAATGGCCATTTTAACTATATTGATTCTGCCGATCCATGAGCATGGGAGGTTTTCCCATTTTTTGAGGTCTTCTTCCATTTCCTTCTTCAGAGTCTTGAAGTTCTTGTCATACAGATCTTTCACATGTTTGGTAAGAGTCACCCCAAGATACTTTATACTGTTTGTGGCTATTGTGAAGGGGGTCATTTCCCTAATTTCTTTCTCAGCCTGCTTATCCTTTGAGTATAGGAAGGCCACTGATTTGCTTGAGTTGACTTTATAACCTGCCACTTTGCTGAAGTTGTTTATCAGCTGTAGGAGCTCTCTAGTGGAGTTCTTTGGGTCACTTAGGTAGACGATCATGTCGTCTGCAAATAATGATAGTTTGACTTCTTCCTTTCCAATTTGTATCCCTTTGACCTCCTTATGTTGTCGAATTGCCCGAGCTAGTACCTCAAGTACAATATTGAAAAGATAAGGAGAAAGGGGGCAGCCTTGTCTGGTCCCTGATTTCAGTGGGATTGGTTCAAGTTTCTCTCCATTTAGTTTGATGCTGGCTACCGGTTTGCTGTATATTGCTTTTACTATGTTTAGGTATGGGCCTTGAATTCCTGTTCTCTCCAAGACTTTAAGCATGAAGGGATGCTGAATTTTGTCAAATGCTTTTTCAGCATCCAATGAAATGACCATGTGGTTTTGTTCTTTGAGTTTGTTTATGTAGTGGATTGTATTGATGGATTTCCGTATATTGAACCAACCCTGCATTCCTGGGATAAAGCCTACTTGATCATGGTGGATGATCGTTTTGATGTGTTCTTGGATTCGGTTGGCAAGAATTTTATTGAGTATTTTTGCATCCATGTTCATAAGGGAAATTGGTCTGAAGTTCTCTTTCTTTGTTGGATCTTTGTGTGGCTTTGGTATCAGCGTAATTGTGGCTTCGTAGAAGGAATTGGGTAGTGTTCCTTCTGTTTCTATTTTGTGGAATAGTTTGAAGAGTATTGGTGTTAACTCTTCTTTGAAGGTCTGGTAGAATTCTGCACTGAAGCCATCTGGTCCTGTGCTTTTTTTGGTTGGAAGACTTTCTATGACTCCTTCTATTTCTTTAGGCATTATGGGACTGTTTAGATGGTCTAGTTGGTCCTGATTTAATTTTGGTATTTGGTATCTGTCAAGGAAATTGTCCATTTCCTCCAGATTCTCCAGTTGTGTTGAGTATAGGCTCTTGTAGTAGGATCTGATGATTTTTTGGATTTCCTCAGTTTCCGTTGTTATATCTCCCTTTTCATTTCTAAGTTTGTTAATTTGGATACTTTCTCTGTGCCCTTTGGTCATTCTGGCTAAGGGTTTATCTATCTTGTTGATTTTCTCAAAGAACCAGCTCCTGGTATTGTTGATTTTTTGTATGGTTCTCTTTGTTTCTACTTGATTGATTTCGGCCCTGAGTTTGATGATTTCCTGCCTTCTACTCCTCCTGGGCGAAATAGCTTCTTTTTGTTCCAGGGCTTTCAGGTGTGTCATTAAGCTGGTAATGTATGCTCTCTCCATTTTCTTTTTGGAGGCACTCAGGGCTATGAGTTTTCCTCTTAGCACTGCTTTCATTGTGTCCCATAGATTTGGGTATGTTGTGTTTTCATTTTCATTGTGTTCTAAAAAGTCTTTAATTTCTTTCTTTATTTCTTCCTTGACCAAGGTATCATTGAGTAGAGTATTGTTCAGTTTCCACGTGTATGTGGGCTTTCTGTTGTTTCTGTTGCTATTGAAGACCACTTTTACTCCATAGTGATCAGATAGGAGGCATGGGATTAGTTCGATCTTCTTATATTTGTTGAGGTCTGTCTTGTGACCAATTATATGGTCGATTTTGGAGAAGGTACCATGAGGTGCTGAGAAAAAGGTATATTCTTTTGTTTTAGGATAGAATGTTCTATATATATCTGTTAAATCTAATTGGTCCAAAGCTTCAATTAGTTTCATTGTGTCCCTGTTTAGTTTCTGTTTTCCTGATCGGTCCATTGAGGAAAGTGCAGTGTTGAAGTCACCCACAATTATTGTGTTAGGTGCAATGTGTGCTTTTAGTTTTAATAAAGTTTCTTTTACAAAAGAGGGTGCCCTTACATTTGGGGCATAGATGTTCAGGATTGTCAGTTCTTCTTTTTGTATTTTTCCTTTGACCAGCAAGAAGTGTCCCTCAGGGTCTCTTTTGATGACTTTGGGTTGAAAGTCAATTTTATCTGATATTAAAATGGCTACTCCAGCTTGTTTCCTGAGACCCTTTGCTTGTAAAATTGTCTTCCAGCCTTTTACTCTAAGGTAGTGTTTGTCTTTGACCCTGAGGTGTGTTTCCTGTAAGCAGCAAAATGTAGGGTCCTGTTTACGTATCCATTCAGTTAGTCTGTGTCTTTTTATTGGGGCATTAAGTCCATTGATGTTAAGAGATATTAAGGAATAGTGATTGTTACTTCCTATCATTTTTGACGTTATTTTTTAAATTTGAATGCTTAACTTCTTTTGGGTTTGATGAAAGGTTACTATCTTGCTTTTTCCAGGGTGAAGTTTCCCTCCTTGTATTGGTGTTGTCCTCCTATTATCCTTTTTAGGGCCGGGTTTGTGGATAGATATTGGGTAAACTTGGTTTTGTCATGAAATATCTTAGTTTCTCCATCTATGGTGATTGAGAGTTTTGCTGGATATAGTAGTTTTGGTTGGCATTTGTGTTCTCTTAGAGTCTGCATGAGATCTGCCCAGGACCTTCTAGCCTTCATAGTCTCAGGTGAAAAGTCTGCTGTGATTCTGATAGGTCTTCCTTTATATGTTACTTGGCCTTTTTCTCTTACTGCCTTTAGTATTCTTTCTTTGTTTAGAACATTTGGTGTTTTGATTATTATGTGACGGGAAGTATTTCTGTTCTGGTCCAGTCTGTTTGGAGTTCTGTAGGCTTCTTGTATATTCATGGGCATCTCTCTCTTTAGGTTAGGGAAGTTTTCTTCCATAATTTTATTGAAGATATTTGCTGGCCCTTTAAGTTGTAAATCTTCACTCTCATCTATGCCTATAATCCTTAGGTTTGGTCTTCTCATTGTGTCCTGGATTTCCTGGATATTTTGGGTTACAAGCTTTTTGCATTTTGCATTTTCTTTAACTGTTGAGTCCATGGTTTCTATGGAATCTTCAGCATCTGAGATTCTTTCTTCTATCTCTTGTATTCTGTTGTTGATATTTGTATCTCTGTCCCCTGATTTCTTCCCAAGGCTTTCTATCTCCAAAGTTGTCTCCCTTTGAGTTTTCTTAGTTGTTTCTACTTCTGATTTTAGATCCTGGATGGTTTTGCTTAGCTCCTTCACTTGCATGTTTGTGTTTTCCTGTAATTCTTTAAGAGATTTTTGTGTTTTCTCTTTCATGAGCTCAGCCTGTTGACCAAAGTTCTCCTGTATTTCTTTAAGAGATTTTTGTGTTTCGTCTTTCATGACCTCAGCCTGTTGAGCAAAGTTCTCCTGTATTTCTTTAAGTGTTTTTTGCATTTCCTCCTTGTTGGCTTTTGTATTCTCCTGGATTTCTTTCAATGATTTTTGTGTTTCCCTTGCAAGGGCTTCTAACTTTTGATCCATTGTCTCCTGAATTTCTTTATGTATGACCTTCATGTGTTCCTGTACCAGCATCATGACCAGTGATTTTAAATCCAAATCTTGTTTTACTGGTGTGATGGGATATCCAGGACATGTTGGTAGAGGAGAATTGGGTTCAGATGTTGCCATATTGCCTTGATTTCTGTTAGTGACGTTCCTGCGTTTGCCTTTTGCCATCTAGATCTCACTGGTGTTAGTTTATCTTGTCAGTGCTGGACTCACCAGTGCAAGCTGCCCCTTCTCAGTTGGCCTCTGGTGCACAGCTTACCTCCTGCACTGCTTGTAGACAGTGTGCTGCTGCCCAGGCTGTTCAGATCCCAAAGCAGGCACCCGAAGGCTCCCGCTGGGGCCCGCTGGATTCACTGGAGCACACTGACTTCTCCCAGCTGGCCGCCCGGAAGCCCAGCTAGCCACTTGCAGGACTTGGAGATGTAATGCTGCCGCCCAGACTGATCTGGATCCGGAAGCGGAGAGAGTAGAGCTAAGGGCTTCTGCCTGAGGCCTTGCCCCAGATTGTGTCTGTGGAGCAGATGGAGCCCGTGTGCACTCCCAGGGAGTGCCGACGGTGTATGCTACTGTGACCTCCCCTGAGTTCCGCTCACTCTGCTGGGCAGCCGATCTGCCAACCGGGCTGTCGCACACAAGGTTAGCCTGGCCGCCCAGTCCCTGAGTCCAGGCAAAAGCCTGGGAGGCCAAGGTCCGAGCAAAGTTCCCCTATGGCTTTGACTGTTAATTGGGTTTGCCAGGTGACTAGGATGGCCGGCGTGTGCGCCCGCGCTCCCTGAAAGCGCCGGGAGAGTCTGCTTTGCTAACAATCACCTGGGCGGGTTGACTCACAGATGGCCCACCAAGCCGCCCAGTTCTTGGGGTCAGTCCTGTGCCTTTTGGGGCCTGGACCCCCGCTTTGTTAGCCTTAGGCTATGCCTGTTACAGGTCTGCCCGCCTGAGCTCTCTGTCGTCCTGCAGGCAAAATGGCGCCGCAGGCCTGGGCAAAAAACCTCCTGGTTGGGTTGGCACCCCGATGGCCCCCCCGACCCGCCCAGGGCCTGGGTGCAGGCCAACGCCCGTCGGGCTCAGACCACCGCGGTGTTGGCCTCGGATTATGTTTGTGTACCTCAGTCTGTCCGATTCCTGGAGTACGGAACCAAGATGGATCCTCCTCTCCTGACTGGTGGGAGGCCGAGTTCTGAAGTGGCCTCCGTGCAGGAAAGGCGCCGCACAACTAACAGTTTTTTTTAATGTAGCTAGACAGTTGGAATGATTTAAATTTCTAAAAATAGAAAAATTAAAATTTTTGTGTTATTTATTTTAAAATTTTAAACCCAGGACTTTGAACAAAATACAAACATATTTAACCTACTGGTTTGACTTTGGAAATGTATAAAGACATTGAGGAGCCTAGAGCTTGTATTATCTATTAATCACTTTTAATAAGTGTGTATCTACAGGGGACTCAAAAATATTTTTATGAAAATACGCTTTGAAGAGAAAGCATCGTATTAATAAAATATAAATTCTACAGTTTCTCAGTCTAGCTCTTATTAAATTAATGAGGGCATCAGACTAAGGGGTTGTATTACCCTGAGATTTTCCTCAGCAAGGTGAAACTCCCTCAGAGCAGGAACTGAACTTATAGTCTAGGAAGCGGTCATAGTCAGAAAGCACCAACTAGCAGCAAACCAGGACAGAACGTATATAAAAAAAAAAAAAAAAAAAAGAAAAAAGAAAAAATCCACATGATCATTTCAATTGATGCTGAAAAAGCACTTGACAAAATCCAACATCTCTTCATGATAAAAGTCTTGGAAAGATCAGGAATTCAAGGCCCATTTGTAAACATAGTAAAAGCAATATACAACAAACCAGTTGGCAACATCAAACTAAATGAAGAGAAACTTGAAGCAATACCACTGAAATCAGGGACTAGAAAAGGCTGTACACACTCTCTCTACTTGTTCAGTAACACTCTCAAAGGCCTAGCCAGAGCAATTAGACAACAAAAGGACGTCAAAGGGATTCAAATTGGAAAGGAAGAAGTCCATGTATCACTATTTGCAGAGGATATGATAGTATACTTAAGTGACCCCAAAAATTTCACCACAGAACTCCTAAACCTGATAAACAACTTCAGCAAAGTGTCTGGATATAATATTAACTCAAACAAATTAGTAGACTTCCTATACTCAAAGGATAAAGAGGGTGAGAAAGAAATTATGGAAATAATTTCTTATTATGGAAATAACCCTTCACAATAGCCACAATTAATATAAAATACCTTGGTGTGACTGAAGCCCCATTAGACTTTTGCCTCTGGCCAGCCTGTTAGGAGAGGCGCTCCACCATCTTGGCTCCTGGATGCCAGAGAGATCTGACAGACAGCATCAGGTATGCAGACATAGTCGGAGGCTAACATCTCTTGGGTCTAAACCTGTCAGGCTTTTGCCTGCACCCAGGCCCTGGGAAGCTCGGTAGGCTGTCTGTGTGCCAACTCGGCCAGGGGGTCATTTGCCCTGTAGACTGCCCAGGACTTGCAGGGGCACGTACCTCCATTTTGGCTACCTGACAGAACGAGTTAGCAGAAATAGCCGGAGGCAAACATCTCCCAGACCTAGGCCTGTCAGGCTTTTACCTGGGCTCAGGGCCTCAGAAGCTAGGCGGGCCATTTATGCACCAACCCAGTTGGGGGATCTTTTGCCCTGCAGAGGGATCAGCACTCAGAAAAGGTCCCTGCAGCATCCTCCATCATCACTCCCTGAAGGAGCAAACAGGCAACATCAGGTTCACAGAGACAACTTGGAGTCACACTAGGGCTCCAAGGGCACCCAAGGGCAGCACATTAACAATCTGTGCCAGGGGAACCCAGTCATCCAGAGGTGCTGAAATAGCCTTACAGGCTCGCAGGATGTTCAAACACCAGCCAGTGACAAAAAGACCAACTAATGCCAGAGATAACAAGATGACAAAAGGCAAATGTAGGAATGTTACTAACAGAAATCTAGGCAATGTGGCAGCGTCTGAACCCAATTCTCCAACAACAGCAAGTCCTGGATACCCCAACACACCAGCAAAACAAATTTGGTTTCTATGGTATCTTTGGCATCTGAGATTCTTTCTTCTATCTCTTGATTCTGCTCTTGATATTTGCATATATAGCCCCTGATTTCTTCCCAAGGTTTTCTATCTACAAAGTTGTCTTCCTTTGTGATTTCTTAGTTGTTTCTACTTCTATTTTTAGATCCTGGATGGTTTTGCTCAGTTCCTTCACTTGTTTGTTTGTTTGTGTTTTCTTGTAATTTTTAAGAGATTTTTGTGTTTCCTCTTTCATGACTTCTGCCTGTTGACTCAATTTCTCCTGCATTTCTTTAAGTGATTTTTGCATTTCCTCTTTATTGGCTTATATCTTTTGATACATATTCTACTGAATTTCTTTAAATGATTTTTCCCTTGTAAGGGCTTCTACCTTTTCATCCATTTCCTCTTGGATTTCTTTAAGAGATTTATGTATGTCCTTTTGTGTTCCTCTAGCAGCATCATGACCAGTGATTTTAAATCTAATTTTATTTTTCTGGTGTTTTGGGGTATTCAGGACTTGCTGTTGTTGGAGAATTGGGTTCAGATGCTGCCATATTGCCTTGTTAGTAATGTTCTTATGTTTGCATTTTGCCATCTGGTTATCTCTGGTGTTAGTTGGTCCTGTTGTCACTTTTATTACTTTCTGTGTGAGGACTTTTTGTTTATTTTTTGAAATATTTTATCATGTTCAGGTTTGGTCAGTGGGGAGAGGAGTAGATATGGGAGGAGTTGGGGAAGAAAAATAATAAAAATACTCTGTATGATAAAACACCTTTTAAGTTAAAAAGGATTAAACAGCTGCCTAAAACATTCTAATCCAGAGAAAAATTGAGATAACACAAAATCCAAATTTTAAACACATGACTCAAAATTTTAGAATATTTATTTGTTTATTAACATATTATAATTTTTAAAAATGTTTTAGTCCAAATTAAAATGTATTCCTTTGATCTAAAATGCCAGAAAATGCACAGGATGGGACATATTCGGAGGGGGGAACCTTGAAAAGGGAAAGCATTTGGAATATAAACAGAATTTAGAAAAAAACAATAAAAACAAAAGAAATAATTTTTCTTAAACTAATAAGATAAACATAATTTTTAGATACAAATATATTTATAATGTATAATATATACATTAATTTTTATTTCAGGTTTTTTATTATTTATTTACTTATTTTTCTTTCTTTTTTATACTCTAGATTTTATTCCCTTCCTGGTCTACCCTCTGCTTGTTCTACATCCCATATCTCCTCCCTGACCCTTGTCTTCACAAGGATGTCCTCACCCCACCTCCACCAGCCCTCTAAACTCCCTGGAGCCTCTAATCTCTTGAGGGTTAGGTATATCTTCTCTGACTAAGCCCAGACATGGCAGTCCTTTACTGTATATATGTTGGGAGACTCATATCAGCTGGTATATGCTGCCTGGTTGGTGATCCAGTATCAGAGTGATCTCCTGCTTTGAGGACAATTGAGACTGCTGATTCTCCTCAGTTTCTTCTTTCTCCTCAGTTTCTCCAGGTTTTCCCAATTCAACCATAAGGGTCAGTAGCTTCTGTGCATTGGTTGGATGTACATATTTGGCTCTTTCAGCTGCTTGTTCAGTCTTTCAGAGGGAATTCCTGATAGGTCCCTTTTTGTGAGTGCTCCATAGCCTCAGTATTAGTGTCATGGGACCCTTGAACTGAATCCTACTTTGGGTCTGTTGCTGGATTTTCTTTTTCTCAGGCTCTTCTCCATTTCTATCCCTGCAGTTCTTTTAGACAGGAACAATTATGGGTTAGAGTTTTGACTGTGGGATAGCAACCCCATCCGTCACTTGATGCCCTGTCTTTCTGCTGGAGGTGGCCTCTACGAGTTCCTTCTCCCCACTATAGACATTTCGTCTAGGTTACTTCCTTTTGAGTCCTAAGAGTCTCTCACCTTCTAGGTCTCTAGTACATTCTGGAGGGTCCCCAAACCTCCTGTTTTCTGAGGTTGCCTGTTTCCATTCTTTCCGCTGCCCCTTAAGACTTCAGTACTTTTCCCTAACCCAGTACCAGATCATGTTCCCCTCCCTCTCCCATCCCTTTCCCCTCCTATGTTTCTCCCCTTTCCCCACTTGTGGTTGTTTTCTTCTCCCTCCCAAGTGGGACTAAGCTGTCCTCACATGGACCCTTCAGCTTGTTGATCTTTTTGAGTTCTGTGGAGTTTATCTTGGGTATTCTGTATTTTGTTTGCTAATGTGAAATTATTAGGCAAACCTTGCATGTCCTTTTGGGTCTGAGTTACCTCACTCAGTATGACATTCTCTAGTTCCATCCATTTGCCTGCAAAACTCTATGATCCTCTTTCATATCAATTGAAATAACTTATACCCTTTTAAATGTCTAAATACTATTTGTTTTCTAACTTGTTGTTAAATTTTTCCTCTGGTAATTTTTTTGTGTGAGTTTAATGGATATTTATTTATTCATTGTATTTAAAAAAATTCCTAGCAAGACAGTGGTGGCACACACCTTTAATCCCAGCACTTGTGAGGCAGAGGCAGGTAGATTTTTGAGTTCAAAGCCAACCTGGTCTACAGAGTGAGTTCCAGGACAGCCAAGGCCATACAGAGAAACCCTGTTTTGAAAAACCAAAAAATAATTCTTTATTAATTTTTATAGTCCAGTATTCCCCCCCCCCACTTGGTCTGCCCTCTGTCTGTTCCACATTCCAGACTTCCTCCCCCATACCCAGTTTCCATGAAGATATTCCCACGACTACCCCCACCCAACCAGTCCTCCTCACTCCCTGGGGCCTCAAGTTTCTTGAAGGTTAGGTTCATTTTTTCCCACTGAGTCAAGATCCAGCTGTCCTCTGCTGCATGCATGTGGGGCCTCATATCAGGTTGTGTATGCTGCTTGGTTGGTGGCTCAGTGTCAGAGCAATCTCGGGGGTCCAGTTCAGTTGAGACTGCTGGTCTTCCTGTAGGGTCACCCTCCTCCTTAGCTTCTTCCAGCTTTTCCCTAATTCAACCAGAGAGGTCACCAGCTTCATCCATTTATTGAGTGTCATTATCTGCATCTTACTCAGCTGCTTGTTGGATTTTACAGAGGGCAGAGTGGCTAGGCTCCTGTTTGTAAGCAAATCATAATATTAATAACATTGTCAGGTCTTGGGTCCTCCCCTTGACCTGGATTGCAATTTGGACCTGTCACTGGACCATGACAGGACTTTCCATCAGGCTCTTTTCAACTTTTTTTTTTCCCAGAAGCAATGGTAACTCAATCGCTGGGTGCATCAACTAAAATCCTGATCTTGTAAGTCATATTAAATCTAAATCCTTTGGTGGTGAATCCTGGCAGATCCATCATTGAAACCAGGAGACACTACTATCTACATCTTGTTCTTTTGCTACTCTCTTCCAAAAGGCCCTATCTCTCTCTCTGCTTCCTCTCTTCCCCTGTCCCATCTGGAAGTCCTCCTTACTTGCCCAGGGTTGGTGCTTTTATTCATTCAGGGAGCTTCACAGGAAGTCACCTAAGTAAGGTGACTTGTCCAGACAACCATTCCTGGGAAAGGGGTATTAACATCAAAATACAGGGAGTACCAGTGCCATCCACAATACTTCCTCTTTTCTGTCCCCTTAAAAGACTCTATCTCAGATATAATTTGAGCACAACCATTTCCATTTTGTAATTTATAAAATACAAGGTCGGCCTAACACCAAGTCCAGCATTTTTGTCAATAAAATAGAACACTATCATCTATTCTAACTTAAAAGAGTTGTAATTCTACACCTGACTTATGTCCTCACTTTAGATTGTATGTCATCTGAAAACTATCCTCTCAAATGTTTTTTTTCTCAATTTAAATATCCTGGGTTGTCTATGAGACTATAAGTAGTCTTTCAGCCCTGTCAGAAATCTAAGAACAAGTGGGCCACATGGCACCAATGGGGTGTTCTCACCTTAGCAGACTGTCTGGCCTGGAGCTCCCAAAATGTCTCTACCAGACTCAGTAAGTTCCCACTGTCAGGTTGCTACTACACCAACCTCATGCTTCAAACTCCCATAGATTTTACATCAGGCAAAACCATGCTTTGTTGCATACCTGTCTCTGTGAAACCTAGTCGAGTAGCTGTGAGAAGGAAAACACCACACAAACTTAGCTCAGAAACAATGGTAACTCAATCTCTGGGTGTAATAACTAGAATCCTAATCTTGAGAGCCGTATTAAATGCAATTTCTCTGGCAGTAAATCCTGGCGGATCCACCATTAAAACCTGGAGACACTAGTAGATACATCTTGTCCTTTTGCTATCCCTGTCCAAATGTTTTTTTCCCAGTTTTGACCCTGCAGGTTTTTCAGATAGTACCAATTCTGGGTCAGAGATTTTGACTGTGGGATGGCAACCCCAACCCTCCACTTAATTCCCTGTCTTTCTTCTGTAGGTGGACCCTACAAATTTCTCTCCCCACTGGAGGGATTTCATTTAAAGTTTCTCCATTTGAGTCCTGAGAGTCTCTCACCTCCCAGGCCTGTGGTATATTCTAGTAGGTACCCCCACCTTCTACATTGTGAGGTTGTCCATTTCCATTTCTTCTGTCAGCCCTCAAGATTTCAGTCCAACATCCTCAATACCTGATCATGTTCTTCTCTTCCTCTCTGTGTCCTCTATTCTACCCAAATCCCATCCTCCTACCCTCTCTTGATGATTGGTTTCTTCTTCCCAAGTGTTATTGAGACATCCTTACTTGGGCCCTTCAGCTTGTTAACCTTTTTTAGTTCTGTGGATTGTATCCTGGATATTCTATACTGTGTTTTATTTGATAAACTTATTAGTGAGTACATACCATGCATGTCCTTTTGGGTCTGAGTTACCTCATTTAGGATGACATTTTTAAGTTATATCCACTTCCCTGCACTACTCATAATGTCCTCATTCTTTTTTTCTATTTTATTGGATATTTTCTTTATTTACATTTCAAATGTTGTCTCCTTTCTTGGTTTCCCCTCCAAAAACACCCTATCCCATCTTCCCTCCCCCTACTCACCAACTCACCTACTCCCTCTACCCTATCCTGGCATCCCCCTATACTGGGGCAGCCATCCTTCATAGGACCAAGGGCCTCTCCTCCCTTTGATGGCCATCAATGCCATCCTCTGCATGAGCATTGTTTGGCCTGTGAATTGTATCTTAGGTATTCCAAGCTTCCAGGCTAATATCTACTTATCAGTGAGTGCATACCATGTGTGTTCTTTTGTCAGTGGGTTACCTAACTCAGGATGGTATTTTCTAGTTCAATCCATTTCCCTAAGAGTTTCATGAATTCATTGGTTTTAATAGTTGAGTAGTGTTCCATTCTGTAAACATGCCTCATTTTCTGTGTCTATTCCTCTGTTGAGGGACATCTGGGTTCTTTCCAGCTTCTGGCTATTATAAATAAGGTTTCTATGAACATAGTAGAACATGTGTCTTGATTACATGTTGAAGAATCTTCTGGATATATGGCCAGGAGTGGTATAGCTGGGTCTTCCAGTAGTACAATGTCCAATTTTCTGAGGAACCGCCAAACTTATTTTAATATGAGTCATTCACCTACAGGATTACTATGCCAAAAGAATCCTCTTATGTTGACTCATTTGAGGGTGTCTCCTAAACATAATATCCTGCCATACTATGAGGCAGTAGCCCAGATAATTGTGCTTGGAAGGAAGCAGGCACTAGCTTATTTTGGTAAAGAACCAGATATCATTATTCAGTCTTTTAACATAGATCAAGATACTTGGCTGAAGCAGCTTAGTACAGATTAGTTACTGGCTCATATAGGATTTGAAGGAACCATAGGTAACCATTATCCTCAAGATACGTTGATGAAGTTTTTAAGTGTGCATGAGGTTGTATTTCCTAATATGACATCTTTATAGCTGCTACATGATGCTCTTTTGATTTTTACAGATGGCTCTTCTAATGGAAGAGCTGAATATCTTGTTAATAATCAACAGGTGGTTATAGAAACACTTGGGCTCTCAGCTCAGCAGAGCTGACAGCAGTATTAAGTGTTTTTCAATCTGTAAATAGTACTATTAATCTTTTTATGGATAGTATGTATGTTGCAGAGTGTCTTGGTCAGGGTTTTTATTCCTGCATAAACATCATGACCAAGAAGCAAGTTGGGGAGGAAAGGGTTTATTCAGCTTACACTTCTGCATGGCTGTTCATCACAAAAGGAAGTCAGGACTGGAACTCAAGCAAGTTAGGAAGCAGGAGCTGATGCAGAGGCCATGGAGAGATGTTCCTTATTGGCTTGCTTCTGCTGGCTTGCTCAGCCTGCTCTCTTATAGAACCCAAGACTACCAGCCCAGGGATGGTACCACCCACAAGGGGCCCTCCCCCTTGATCACTAATTGAGAAAATGCCTCACAGTTGGATCTCATGGAGGCACTTCCCCAACTGAAACTCCTTTCTCTGTGATAACTCTAGCCTGTGTCAAGTTGACACACAAAACCAGCCAGTACAATTGACCCTTGTTAACTTGACACACAAGCACATCACTATTAGGCCTCAACCCTTACTTTCTTATTCATTCCCAAGATCTAAATTACTTTAAAAGTCCCACAGTCTTTACATATTAAAAGTTCAATCACTTTAAAATGTCCAATATCTTTAAAATTCAAAGTCTTTGAAAAATTCAAAGTCTCTTAACTGTGGGTTCCACTAAAATACTTATTTCCCTCAAGAGGGAAACATATCAGGGCACAGTCACAACCAAAGCAAAACTCAAACTCTAATGGTTCTATGTCTGGGGTACAACTCACGATCTTCTGGGCTCCTCCAAGGGCTTGGGTCACTTCTCCAGCTCTGCCCTTTGTAGCACACAGTTTGTCTTCTAGGCTCCAGCTGCTTGTGCTCCACTGATGCCGCTGTTCTTGGTGGTTATCACATGGTATTGTCATCTCCAAAACACTGATATCTTCTACTGTAATTAGGCTTCACCAATGGCCTCTCATAGGCTCTCTTCAGGGTGACAAACCTCTGCTCCTATGCATGACCCCTTCAAGTCCTGGGCCATCAATTGCAACTGAGGCTGCACCTTTACCAATGTCCTTCCGTGTACTTTCACTGTGCCAAGAGCCTCAGCTGCTCTTCATGACCCCTTAATGCCTTCAAACCAGTACCACCTTGGTGACCCTTACACAGTACCAAGTCCAGCCACAGCAAAAAATACAACTGTGGCTATCTCTGGAACACAGCTGCTGTGCTCTCAGAAAATACTTCCTAGAAGACAGAGTCTATTCCTTTGTTGGAAACCTGTGGCACATTTAATTTTAATATGCCATCAGGGTCTTTGTTTTTGCAATTGCAAAACATCATTCTTGCTGGAAAAAATTCCCCTTATATTGGCCATATAATAGCTCACTCCAGTCTTCCTGGAGCTTTAGTTGAAGGCAATCATTGCATTGACCATTGACAGAACTCTAATAGGAGAGGCTTTAGTTTTAGATCCTGTTGAATTGGCCAGACATGATCATAATAAATTCTATCTTTCTAGTCACACATTAAGGCTCTGACATAAAATCACAAAAGAGCAAGCAAGAATGATTGTAAAACAGTGCCCTAACTGCCTTACCTTATCTTCAGTTCCCCATTTAGGTGTTAATTCACGAGGCCTTATGCCCAATCATATTTGGCAAATGGATGTAACTCACTATGCAGAATTCGGAAAATTAAAATATATACATGCTTGCATTGATACTTGTTCAGGATTTCTTTTTGCTTCTTTGCACATGGGAGAAGCCTCTTAAAATGTAATTGATCTTTGTTTACAAGCCTTCTATTCCATGAGATTACCCAAAGTCATTAATACAGATAATGGTCCAGCCTACACTGGCAATGACCTTATACCATTTTGTAAAGAATTTGGCATTAAACACAAAACTCAAATTCCTTATAACACAGTGGGCCAAGGAATTGTTAAGTATGCACATCACACTCTTAAAAATTGGCTCTTTAAAACAAAGAAAGGGGAGTTATACCCTCCAAGATCACCTAAAGCACACCTTGCTTTTGTCTTATTTGTTTTGAAATTTTTTGCAAACTGATGCTAAAGTCAGTCTGCAGCAGATCACCATTGGTATCCATTCACTCCTAATTCTTATGCCATGGCTAAATGGTGGGACCCTTTAAGTAATACATGGAATGGTCCAGACCCTGTTTTAATTTGAGGAAGAGGTTCTGTTTGCATTTCTTTTTCCCAAAAAGAAGACAGAGCCTGATGACTGTCAGAGAGATTGATTCGTCAGATAAACAAAGATCCTTAATCATCTGGTAAGTATGACTAATCTATTGATTCTCAAAGTATTCTTAAAGCTGCTTTCCCCACACTGGGAAGGTAGGCTTATATCTTTAAGTTGCTAATTTGCAACTAAATGAGAAGCCAGGTTTTGTTTCTGAGAGGTGCTAATTTGCAGCTGAATTAAATACTGAGGGGCTTCCAGAGAAAAAGTCAACGTGGTTTCCCTCTTAATCTCTTATTTTATATTTCAAGCAGGTTTCTTTCAGACATAGCTCAATGGCTCACCAGGACAATTTTCATTGCCATGAAGAAAGGTGTGCTGTGAGGGCCAGTCAGTCTAATACACTTACAGGGCATTTGCTTATACAAGTGGATCTCCTTCATGGAGCCACATAGAACTCAGATCTATGTATGTCTGCATAGGAGCAGATGTGGGCACCAGTGAGGTGTAAGGCAAAGCACTACAGGAGGAGTACCGTGTTTTCGGTCTCTGAGTCTCCTGGAAGCACACCTGATTGCATAGAGTTGGTGTCGAGAGGTGGTCCTTCAAATAATAAGGAAGCCTAAATCCTCTCATCTGCAAAAGTCACCACAAAATATTTAAGAGGAATCAAGGTTCCTGTTTCCCATTCCCAGTTAAGGCCTACCGTCTTTTGAAAGCTGTTTATCTACTTGTTTATTACCTCCTCATCTTAAAATTAACAGAAAGGGAGGAATTGTGTCCTCCCCCAGCCTTTGAGTGGGGTTTTAGTCTGGGCTAGCTACTATCTCTCAGCCTTTGAAGTTCTGGCCCATTGTTCTATAAAGAACAATGCAGCTTCTTGTGTATTATATGGGAGCAGTTGCTAGCCAACACCTGATACTAGCCTGGGGTGGAGAGCTGGGATCAAGGTGAAGTCTATTGATCTGCCAGATCTGCAATTTCTTGAATCAAGTAGGTTACCTGCAGAGCAGTGTGGAACCATGGAGCCAACACACACTGAGCAGACTCTTGACTTTTAAAATAAGTAACTGGCCCTCAAAACCCTTAAATTGTCAGACCCCCAAATAAACTCTGAACCTCAAAAAGCAACTGCCCTGGTTTCTGTCTCTTTTGCCACCTTCCCATTTAACCACAGCCTCTTTTCCAGGTACCCAGTTTGATTGTGGCTGCTGGAAGCTACAGTTGGTCTTGCTGTCTCTGTCTGTTGCTTGCTGATCCTTTGGGCCTGCAAGCCTGACTAAACACCCCCGGGGAGACTGGCTCTTCCCTGATCCAGAGTGCTTTGACTCTGCCCAGTTCCTGGTTGGAGATGGAGCCTGAGAGGACCCTGTCGTAGCTGCTCTGCTGTTCCTGTGTTTGTTGTGCTCTTGGCCATACCTGCCTGCTCAGTTGCCAGAGAGAAAATGGTGGTCTGACTTCCAAACCAGGGAATCAAAGCACTCCCTGCGTGTTATATAGCCTTACCTTATTTAAGAAATAATGTTTTGTCTCTGCTTCAATACAATAAGCTGGAATCTTAGATTTTTTAATATATTTTGTTTATAATTTTTTTGTTTTTAAAAAATATTTGTTTATAAAAATATTTTGTTTATAGAAAGAAACATGCCTTTGCTTATGTTTTTTTAATTTTTAAATAAATAATTTTCAAAAGTTGTTAAGATATATTAATTGGCTTTATTTTATATTAACCTCATCTTAAGCTTGCCACAAGAGGACTTGATCCTCTGTTTTCAAGGTAGAAACCGTTTGTTCCTTGTTTCAAGCAGCAATCAAATTAATTATTATTAATGGTTGATCTATTACATGGTAAGCCATTTTAGGCAAAATTAATAATTGTTATCCAAAAAATAAGTTGTTGCAATTTACTTTATATTTCTATACATACATCCCAGGAAGATTATATCAACCATGGGAGTAAAGTTTATGTAATTAGATCACATTATTCCTTTAATTTTCTCCCTGCTTCAGCACAAATAACTGACTTGGGTGCTATAGCAGCTATTTTTAAGTTGTTAAAAATCAACAATTATTAAGCTTTTAATAATATCTATATATATCTATATATCTATATCTATATATATATCATAGTTTACAATTGCTTAAAATTGTTCCATTTTTAATACTGCTAATTCTTAATTTTTACAAGTGTTTATACAAATGTAATTCAAATTTCAAAGGATATGTTCTCTAAATGATTGTCCTTTAGATATTTGAAAGCTAACCCAAAGGCTGGAGAGACAGCCATAGGTGTTGGGAGCTGTGTAACCCGTCTGGCGGGTCAGTTATTCCAGGGTTCTGAAGGGGTACTACCTGCGGGTCAAAGGGCGGGGGAGAGAAAAGAACGGAGACCAGGCACTGGGGGTTCAGTTGTCAAGGTCTCATTTAATGTTCTGGAGTACACAGGTTTTAAGGCTTTCAGGAGGGGTGTACCCCAAGGTAAGGACAAAGAGGGGCAAAGGTATTCCTGGCATTTATGACAGGAGGTGAAGAGGTTATCTGATGAAGATACCCGGAGTTGGAGGTGTTGACGCAGGCAGGACCATTCTGCAGTTATCTCAAAACAATGGCTAAACCAATGCCCATGATCTCAGGACCTTTTCCCTGTCAGTTGAAGTGAGGGTCTCTAATGGCTTCCCACATTTCCCCCCTTTTCCTTATATTAGAAGTGGAAAGGTTTGGGGGAAATACTGGGCAAGGGGGCCAGCCCGAAAATGTGTAGCCATCTCTTGTCTTAGGATCATCCTCTCTTTCCCTCCGCCTTACCCGTCGTAGGGTTACCTTGTCATCCTCAAGGCCCCGTGTCTTAGGTTGGTCAGGGGATGGAGGAAGTTGCCCGTCTTTAAGACGGCTACCTTGGGTCAGCTCCCCCTTCAGATAAGCCCAGGGATGAATAGGTGGGAGCCAGGCAGAGCCTCATCAAAGGAGTTTATTGAAATTGAGCCTCTCCGTGGCAGTTGTTTCTGCTGAGCCGTCTTGTCTACCGGGTTCCATCGCTTCTGCTGCATCCAAACGTTGATACTGTACTGAGATACAATTCTTGGGTAGGGTGGAATCTATTTGTGATTTAACAAAAGTGGGTTAATCGTTGAAAAGCCCAAGGACCAAAGGAGATTAACAGCAATAACCCCATGAAGGGTCCTAGGACAGAAGGTAGTAGGGTGGAAAGCCACGGGGATGTGGAGAACCAATTTTTATACCAAGACTCCTGTTGTTCTCGTTCTCTATTGCGTTTCTGTAAACTTTCTTTTACTCTCCTCAGGCTGTCATCTACCAGTCCTGTCTTGTCTACATAAACACAGCATTCTTCCCTTAAGGCGTCACAGAGTTCTCCCTCCTTCAGGAAGAGTAAATCAAGACCTCTCCTGTTCTGTAACACTATTTGTGATAAGGAGGCGACAGAGTCTTTTCAATTAGCTAAACCATCTCTGAGTTCATCCAGGTCCTTATCAATGGCAGCACTAAGTAAATAGTATTGTTGTCGATTCTGTTGAGAGATAACAAGAGAGGCAATACGTGTACCCGTTCCAGCTGCTACTAGTCCAAGAATAACTGCAAGCGTGACTGCTGAAATAGGCTCTCTTTTATCTCTATGGGGTACCCCAGTGTCCTTCTCCCAAAAATTAAAAAGATCTTTTGGTTTATGAATGCTAAGTCTTGGAAATAACTGTACCAGCATGCAATAATTGTGACACTGTATAAATTCAGATATTACAATATAGGTAGTCAATCCTGAGGAACATGCCAAGTAAGTATAATTTGGGGCTAGCAAATACTCATAATGATTGTCAATAGTTATGGTATGATTGCATATTTTTAACAATAGTTGAGGAGGTAGCATGTGTTCTCCCAGGACACAGCTCCCTATCCCGGATACCTCTGTGAGGGTAAATTCTAAAAAATTTCCACTTAAACCCTCAGAATCATTGGTATATGTAAGATTTCCAAAAAGAGCAACACCTTCATAAAATGGAAGGGAGGCTGAAAAACATAGCCAGCACTCCTCATAATAAGATAAACTAGTCTCTCTTTCCTTAAGGAGTAAAGCAGTGGTGGATGCATTGAGGATGGAAAGGGGTACCTGAGCTGACGATCTGGGGCCCTGAGGGATGGTAGGTTGAAACAGAGTGGTTAGGGGAGAGGCCGGAGGGGCCTGTGTAGTCGAAGATATTGATGGACCCTTAGCTGGTGGAGCTCCCTGGGGCAATGAAGGGGCCAAATTGTGTAATTGAAGATTAGGACCCAAGGAAGCTAGATGTGTATGGGGGATGCTCTTGGTTAGTATGATACTGAATATGAGGCCAGAATCATAATCATCCTTATATAAATGAAGTCCCCAGTTAGGGGGTCGTGATGTAGTCCAATCAAATTTCTTAGCGTTTTTAGTAAATGTTATGATTATGGGGTTGCACCAACCTTTTGACGGTTGATTTATGTCATAAGCTGAATCATCAGTGGAATAAGTGCCATTATTTTTTACAGTTATAAGATCCCAGGAGGAGGAGGGTTTCCAATAAGCCTCTCCTGTGGTTTCACAACCCCAGCTGGCACAAAAGAAGTCATTTTCAAATTGACATTTATAATTAAGAGAGCGATCCTGGTGATTGCCAGGGCATACATAAAATCCTTCAGGGTGTCCATTTTGGGAATATAGTTGGTCCTTTAGTGCAGCTCTTCTGGCTTTGTTATTACATTTGCCCTCTCCATTGGAGGCCGCACCGGAAGTTTCTATAGCCGTTGTTTGGGGCCAAAAGACGTCTGGTGTTCCCCAGTAGGGGTCAGCGCCTAGGGCCAATTTGCATATGTCCACAATTATCGGGTCCTATTTTGGAGAGGTCCCTACATTGGACCTGCTGAAGACTGTATCTCCAGCTTGATTATTAATGGTCCATGTGAAGTTGAAGACCTGATAGGGATTCGAATGGGGGCTCACCCTTCTGGGGGTCATCATTAATAGAAGAAAAAGTCCTGCGGTCCAGGGGTTGATGATCATTCTGAAAGAGAAGACATGATCTTTCTCACGTGCCACACTGGAATTTGTTATAAGGCTTTATCAATCTTTCAGGGAGCTACCTGGCTCCTCCTTCTTTAGAATTGTAAATGCAGGTGGACCCTTTTCCCCAGATGATAACAGGGTCAGGCCCCTGCCATCTCCCGGATAGGGGGTCTTTCCAGAGGGCTTGTGCCTAGTCCATGTTTGTTGTGGGATGCCATAGGTGATCAGCGGTGGAGTGCCCTTGCTTATCTAGAGTTAAGAAATTTAAAACAAACTGGGCATGGGATAGTAGGAGCTTAGCATTGCCTTTAAAAGAATAAAGGTTTTCTTGAGCGGTGAGCTTTAGCAGGGTGTTTTTAAGCGTTTGATTGGCTCGCTCAACAATTCCATGACCCTGGGGATTATAGGGGATGCCTGTAATGTGCTTAATCTGTATTTGTGAGCAAAATTGTTTAAATTTTTGGCTGGTATAACTAGGTCCATTATCTGTCTTAAGTATTTTGGGTTGGCCCATAATAGAGAAGGTAAATAACATGTGAGAAATAACATTTTTTGTGGCCTCTCCCGTTTGGGCAGAGGCACATAAAAATCCACTAAAGCTATCAACGGTCACATGCAAAAATTTAAGTTTTCCAAAAGAGGGAACATGAGTAACATCCATTTGCCAAAGTTCTCCGGGCACAAGGCCCCTGGGATTAACTCCTAGATGCGGCTCAGGAAGCAATGTTAGGCAGTTTTTGCAATTCTTTACAATTTGCCTAGCCTGTTCTTGGGTTATTTTGTATTTAAGTCTTAATGTTTGAGCATTTAGGTGATGAAGGGAATGAGTCATCTGAGCCTCTCGAAGTGAATCGGTAAGGGAGGCCAATGCTAATGAGTGGGTAGCTCTATCAGCCAAATCATTCCCCTTAGCAAGAGGGCCAGGTAGGTTTGTATGGGCCCTTATGTGTCCTGCAAAGAATGGGTTTGTTCTAGCCCTAATATGCTGTTGTATCTCAAAAAACAATGAGAAGGCTGGTGACGAGGGCTGTATAATGGGGACAACTTCAAGAACTTGGAGGGCTCTGACTACATAATGGCTATCTGAATAAAGATTAAAACTTTTATTTTATTTTATTTTGTTTTAAACACCTCAAGGGCGCCTTGCAATTCTACTAATTGAGCAGAGGCATAGGGCGTGTTAATATGAGAGGCCTGATTTCCAATGACAACGGAAGCCCTTCCATTTTTGGACCCGTCTATAAAGACAGTTAGGGCATCTCTTATAGGTTTTAATCGCGTAACTTTCGGGAAAACAAAAGGGGTGTTATGAAGAAATTGTAATAGTTTATCTCCTGGTAGGTGGGTATCAAACTTTCCTTGATAGCTGGATAATAAAACAGTCCAGTCATCATCTCTCTGTTGTAGCCAGGCAAGCTGCTCTTGTGAATAGGGTGAGATGATTATCTGTGGATTGTGGCCAAAATAGCGGATAGCTGTTTTGAGTCCTAGAAATATGACCTGGCAGACTAGTGAAGGGTAAGTAGGGAGTATTTTAGGGTGAGTGGCTGGTAGGTGAACCCACATAAGTGGCTGCCCATCCTGCCACAGAAGGCCTGTTGGTGTAAATGTTGTGAAAATAATTTAAAAAAGATTTTTGGATGGGTCAAAATATCCTATAAATTGTTGGCTAATAACCCTCTCAACCAGCTGTAAAGAGCTCTTATCCTCTGGGGTCAATATTCTAGCTTTGCCCTTTAGAATGTCAAAGAGAGGTTTCAGATCACCCATGGTCAGCTTAAGATATGGTCTGAGCCAATTAATATCACCTAAAAGTTTTGAAAATCATTTAAGGTCTGCAATTGTGATTTTCTGATTGTTAACTTCTGGGAGCAGACAGTAGTGGGTCCTAGTTGAAATCCCAGAAACAAGAAGGGAAATTGTGTTTGAATCCTTTTGGGAGCTATAACAAAACCTCTCTGTTGTAAGGCAAGAACTAATTCTTGGGCTATTTGTTGGGTTTCTGATAGATTAGCTGATGAAATTAATACATCATCCATAAAATGAATAACATAGGCCTTTGGATGGCGTATCCTTATTGGATCTATAGTCTGTGCCACATAACACTGGCACAAGGTAGGACTATTAGCCATCCCTTGTGGTAATACCCGCCATTGAAAGCGGGGATTGGGACCTGCATGGTTAGTAATAGGGATAGAAAAGGCAAAACGAGCATAATCCTCAGGATGAAGGGGGATGGAGAAAAAGCAGTCTTTTATATCAATCACTATTTTATGAAAGCCCTTAGGGATAGCAATTGGGGAGGGCCACCCAGGCTGTAGCGCCCACATGGGAAACATAGTTTTATTAACCTCTTGGAGGTCTTGTAGCAACCTCCAGTTACCATTTTTCTTTTTTATAACAAATATGGGAGTGTTCCAAGGGGAGGTGGAGTGTTCAATGTGCCCCAGCGATAATTGTTCCTGCACCAACCTTAGGACAGCCTGAACCTTTTCTTTAGGCATGGACCACTGATCGATCCAGACTGGGTCATTTGATTTCCAAGATATTTTATCAGCCTGGAGTGCAGGGGGATCAGCAGTCCTTATGAAAAAAGGTCCGCACTCAAGCCTTTTCTACCTGTATTAGGGGTGAGAACCACGGGTTCCATCATTCCTTGTTCCTATTTACCCAATTCTTTCCCAGGGAGGAACCCCAATTTTTAACATTTGATTAGTAATAATTTTGTTAGGACTACACATCATCATCCCCATTTGGGACAGAATATCTCTCCCCCAAAGGTTAACAGGGAGTCCCAGTACCACGAAGGGCCTAACCATCCCCGTATTATCCTCCTTGTCTCTCCAAGTTAGAAGCCTTGAACTTTGCAAAGTATCTTGTGACTGTCCTATTCCCTTTAAGTGTGTGGCCGTGGCCTCAAGAGGCTAAGCTGAAGGCCAGTGCCTGGAGGAAAGCACTGTTGCATCGGCCCCAGTATCCAATAGGCCCTGAAACTGTTTGCCATCCAGCCATAGCGTCATAATGGCCATCTCATCTGATAGCCCTTCCTCAGGGGTTATAACCTGGGTGGTGGATGAACAGAGGTCCAGTCCAGCGCTCCCTGCTGTAGCCCTAGATAGGGTCCCGTCATTGGTGTCTGCTCTAGTATTTGGGGGCGTGCTGTGGCCTGAAAGTAAGGGCCCTGATGTGGGGCCCTTGGCCTGTTTCCCGGGACCGCAGTAAGGGCTTGTCCATGGACATCAGTCTTAGAATGACACTCATTAGCCCAGTGCCTGCCTCTCTTGCATTGGGGACAGACTTGGCCGAGGGCAGGATCGGGTGCCTGCCCAGGAGAGCCACATTCCCTTGCAAAATGACCAGGCTGTCCGCACCGAAAGCACGCCTTGCTCTTGGAGTGGCTAGAGTCTCCTATCTTATGAAAGGTGGTTCCGATAGCTATGTTGATGGATTTGGATATCTGATGTGAAAAGGGATCTATATCACTACAGAGTTTAATCATTCCTGAGATATGAAGGTCCTTGGTTTTGCCTTGTAGCGCGGCTCTGCATGCCGAGTTGGCATTCTCAAGGGCTAGCTGCCTAACTAGGAGCCCTTCACTCTCATTCTGACCTAAGATCCTTTCTGCTGCTTCTTGCAATCTCCCCACAAATTGAACATAAGGCTCCTGGGCTTCCTGAATTATTTTAGTTAGAGGGGTAGTAAATGTCCCTGAGGTGGGGACTGCTCTCCAAGCAGACAAGGCAGCTTGCGCTGTCTGTGCAAGGATGCCAGGAGAAAGCCCTCGCTGTTTTTCCTCGGAGGTGAATGCACCCCTTCCACATAGCTTATATGCTGTCCAGGAGGCAGTTTTACTTAAGGGATTCTTTCTATTTCCGGTGGCAAGGTTTTCTGCTCTGTCAATAAATTCTGATTTCCAAGTTAAATATTGTCCTCTGCTCAGGATGGATTGCACCACTTTAACCCATTCGCCAGGTGTTAAATATCCGGAACCTGCGAGCCCTTCTAGTATGGACAGAGTAAAGGGTGCGTTCATGCCGTAGTATTTTACAGCCGAATGCAGTTCCTTAATACTCTTGAATTTGAGTTTTTTTTGTACACGGGGCATGAGGTCCCATAGTCCCCATGGTCAGATTCTTCTCCCTCAGAATCCTCAACAACTTTATCATAGTCCTGCTCTTCCTCAATTTCTTGGTCCTCATCACTGTCTCTTCTGGCTCGGGTTCATTTCTGGTTTGTCTGGCACGTGCCCTGGTCATGACTGGGAAGGTCAGTTTAGACTGATGTTTCTTTAAAGGACCGGACGGCTGCTTATTTGGGGGGATTTTGTCCTTTTCTCATGGTTTCTTGTAGGTTCTGAATTTCTAGAGAAAGGTCTCCTAATTCTTGCTGCAAATGTAAGACCTGCTTGAGCCCAGTAATTTGTGCCTTGACCGCAGCCTTTGTTTGGGTTAGCTCGTCAACCACTGAGACCAGCAAAGACATAGGGGGAGCTGACTGTATTGGAGGTAGGTAAGGCGGTGACCGAGTGAACCCAGGTCTTTGTGTGAAAAAGACTCAAGGTTCTCGGGGTCCATCACCGTACCTCTCCTCTTTGTACCTGGCAGCTTTCTCCTCTAACTCAACTTCGGAGTTTGGGTCTAATTTCAGGTCTGAGGAATGGCGTGGGCTGCGCTTGTTTTTAGTTTCATTTTGGCCTTTTGAAAACTCCTTAAGAGAAGGGTATATACTTCTAGGAATTTTGGGATCCTCTAGTGAGTGCGTAATCTTTGGAGGAGGGTCCTCTGACATATCTACAATCACAGAGGGACATGGAGAGCTGCCTTCGCTTTTGCGTGATGGCAGTCTTGAGGCTTGTAGGAAGTCGCCAGCAACAGCTAACAGGCGGGCGCTTTCTCCTCCATTTTCAGCATCTATAATTATGTCCCATATAAGGCCCCAGTAACTAAAGAATGCATCAGACACTGGTTCACCTGTTTTCAAAAGCTTATTAATCTCTTTACCAACCCTATTCCACATTAGCGGTTGAATGTCAGGTCCACTTAAAATCAACCAAGGGCATTTTTTATCAAGAAAACAAAAGAACTTAATTAAATCCTTTTTCTTAACCCTTATTCCTCTCTCCCTGAATGTCTGCTTGATTTCTCCTATAAAACAATCTTCTTTTGATAGTTGCTTCCCCATGACAATCGGACGACAATGTTTGGCCACTCACCTGCCCCTCCAGCGATGCACGAGCGATGCGATCTGTGGGATCCTTGAATCCTCTTCCCTGGGTTTCTGCTTCGTCGTCCAGTAGTTGACCGTACTTTGGGTCCCTGGTTCGGGCGCCACTGTAACCCATCCGGCGGGTAAGTTATTCCAGGGTTCCGAAGGGGTACTACCTGCGGGTCAAAAGGGGGGGGGGGGAAAGAATGGAGACCAGGCAGTGGGGGTTCAATTGTCGAGGTCTTGTTTAATGTTCTGGGGTACACAGGTTTTAAGGCTTTCAGGAGGGGCGTACCCCAAGGTAAGGACAAAGAGGGGCAGAGGTATTCCTGGCATTTATGGCAGGAGGTGAAGAGGTTATCTGATGAAGATACCTGGAGTTGGAGGTGTTGACGCAGGCCACAATGGCTAAACCAATGCCCATGGGAGAGGCTCTTGTTTGCTGATCTCAGGACCTTTGCCCTGTCAGCCGAAGTGAGGGTCTCTAATGGCTTCCCACAGAGCTGGACTATTCTTGTATTTTATGGTTGTGAGCCTGGAAAGATCACTCAGGCATTAAAGGTTAGGCCCTCATTCATGAAGCATGGGAGTTCATATCCCAGCGACCACATGGTAGCTCACAACCACCTGTGATAAGATCTGATGCCCTGTTCTGGTGTGTCTGAAGACAGTCACAATATAGTTATATATAATTAATCTTTAAAAAGGTGCCTGGACAAAACCCCTTAAGGCAAAGCATGTAAAGTTTGTATCCCAGACAGGCTATATAGAAACATTTGGATGTACAAGCATATTGATTATATCATCAAAAGGGTAATGGCTTAAAAAATAATTTTGTATTTTTGTGCACATCAAATTATAAAGATTTGTTCTTGATGTCCTTAATTTCTACTTCTACCACATAATGGTGTTGATTCTAGAGGACTTAATTTTTACAGATAAATGATACTCATATTTCTAATTTAGAAAATTAGAATATGTGCATATAAGTATGATTCATTTTGGGCATTCTAGTTGCAACTGCTGTAGCAAAAAGCAACTGGGAATGCTACGTTTATTTTCTATAATTACATAGTTATTGCCTAAGTTATGGTATATGTTTGGTGTTCCAACTTAGATTGGAACAAACAAAGGAACTGGCCATTTAATGAATAAAGGCCAGTGAGATATCTTTGAAAATTTGATTCTTTATTATCCTAAAAGATGAGGTAATATAAAACATTTTTTAAAAAACAAAACAAAACAACATCTTCTTAAAAAAGAAAAAGAGAGGGGAAATGGTATCTCTGTACATATCACTTAAACTATGCTTGTATATTTTTAAGAAAATTTTAAAATTTGGATGCCAAGAAACTCCCTGCTGAGTGTATATGGCATCCTATATCTAGGTATACTGATGCCTAGGTGAGATGGAAGAATTCACTTATTGGCACATGACATGATCCTGACTCAATACTGAGAAAGAAGGCATGTCCCCTATGTTTTTTTTTCCACATAATGCTGCAGAAGCATAATAGCTGCCAGAATAATTGGTGTGGTACTGAAGATAATATTGGCTGTGGGCTTGCTGTGTGCCCTGACAATGGTAACAAAAAACTATATTGAATACACTTCAATTGTCAGTTGTCCCAGATTAAGTAAACTGCCTTGCTTCAAGCTTTTAGAAATTGTGGGACTGAAAAATTGAAGACTGTTAAACTTAGAAAAATTAATTTAAAGGAGAAATTATAACGACTCATTTGCCTATAGTAGTATTATGGCAAAAGTCTCCTCTTATGTGGATTCATTTAATGGTGTCTCCTAAACGTAATATCCTGCCATATTATGAGATAATGGCCCAAATACTTGGAAGGAAGCAGTTGCTAACTTGTTTTGGCAGAGAACCAGATATCATTATTCAGCCTTTTTAATGTAAATCAAGATGCTTAGATGAAGCAGCATAGCACAGATTATTTGCTTGCTCAAGTAGGATTTGAAAGAACTTTAGATGGCCATTATCCTCAAGATAGATTCATAAAGTTTTTGGGTATTCATGAGGTTGTATTTCCTAATATGATCTTTGCAGCCACTGCATAATGCTCTTTTGATTTTCATAGATGGCTCTTCTGAAGGAAGAGCTAGATATATTATTAATAATCAACAGGTGGTTATAGAAACACCTGGGCTCAGCTCAGTTAGCAGAGCTGAGAGTGGTATTAAATGTTTTTCAACCTATAAATAATACTTTTAATCTTTTTACAATTAGCTTGTATGTTGCAGAATCTGTCTTTTTATTAGAAACCTATGGCACATTTAATTCTAATACACCATCAGGATCTTTGTTTTCACTATTGCAAAACATCATTTTTGCTAGAAAAAAAATCCCTTCTATATTGGCCATATACGAGCTCACTCCAGTTTTCCTGGAGCATTAGCTAAAGGCAATCATTGCATTGATAGAGCTCTAATAAGAGAAGCTTTAGTGTTAGAGCCTGTTAAATTGGCTAGAAATGACCATAATGGGTTCCACCTTTCTAGCCACACATTAAGACTGATATGGAATCACAGAGGAGCAAGCAAAATTGATTATAAAACAATGCCTTAACTGTCTTTCCTTATCTCCAGCTCCCCATTTATGGGTTGATCCATGTGGCCTTATGCCCAATCATTTTTGACAAATTGCTCACTATGCAAAATTGGAAAATTAAAATTTATACATCTTTGAACTGATACTTGTTCAAGATTTCTTTTCACTTCTCTACTTTTGGGAGAAGCCTCTAAATATAATCAATCATTGTCCACATTTTTTCCATGGGATTAACTAAAGTCATTAAGATAGACAATGAGCCAGCCTACACTGACAATAACTTTATCTCGTTTTGTAAAGAATTTGGTATTAAACATAAAACTGGAATTCCTTATAATCCAATGGGCCAAGGAATTGTTAAGTGTGTACATCACACTCTTAAAAATTGGCTTTTTAAAACAAAGAAGGGGAAACTCTACCCTTCTAGATTACCCAAAGCACACCTTGCTTTTGTTTTATTTTATTTTTTTTTGAATTTCTTGCAAACTGATGCTAAAGGTCAGTCTGCAGCAGCTCACCATTGGCATCCTGCCACCTCTAATTCTTATGCCATGGTTAAATGGCGAGACCTTTTAACTAATACATGGAACTGTCCAGACCCTGTTTTAATATAGAGAAGATGCTCTATTTATATTTTCTCTCATAAAGAAGATGGAGCCCAATGGTTGCCAGAAAGATTGGTATGGCAGGTAAATAGAGATGAATCAGCTGGTAGATATGACTGATTCAATAATGTTCTTAAAGCTGCTTCTCCCATATTGGGAAGGTAGTCTCCTTTGTTCACTAGCAATTAATTTGCAAGCCAAGTTTTGTTTCTGAGCTAATAATTTACAACCAAATTAAATACCATGGGCCTTCCAGAGACAGTCCAAGCAGTTTTTTCCTTTTAATCTCTTCTTTTGTGTTTCAAGCAGGTATCTTTCAGATACAGCACTTGAAGGTGGGCTGCTACAGCAATGGCTTCCAGGACTTGAAGGTAGGCTGCTATGAAGGCCAACCATCTCACATTCACAGGGCATTTACTTTACCAGTGGATCTCCAAAAATGGAGCTGCATAGAACTCAGATCTATGCATGTTTGTTAAGTAAACAAACATGGGTACCAGCAGGAGGTACAAGGCAAAGCTCTGCAAGGGAAGGACCATGTTTTCTGGCTCTGAGTTCCCTGAAAGCACACCTGACTGTATAGGGGTTGACGTTGAGAGACTGCCCTTATAATAATAATAAGGATGTCTATTCCTCTCCTCTGCAAAAGACATCGTATAATATTTAAGGGGGTCACGGTCAGTGCTTTCTCCTTCTGGTCAAAGCCCAGCGTCTTTTGACAGATATTTATTCATTGTTTTTCTCTTAATATTAATAAAAAGGGAGGAATTGTGACCTCCCCCAGCCCATTGTTATCAAAGAATAGCAGCCAGCAACCTGATCTGCCTGCCTCCTGAAGAATGATAAGAACCGGTTTCCAGCCTTCAGGGGAGGGGTTTGGCCTGCCTTTGTATCTTGAGAGAGAGATGATTTAAAGATGGAGAGTTGAACCAGAAGCCATGTTTTTGTCTCTCTCCACATGTTTTCTTTTGCCACCCGTTTCTATACCCATCTCTCATTCCAGGGAACCCACCGTTAGAATGTAGGAGCTGGACTCTACACCTGCCTACCAGTTCTCCCCTGGCAGGATTGGTGCACAGATGGCTGTGGTGCAGCTCAGCTCCTGGGTGCAGGTTGAGCCAGGATTGACCCTGTTCCAGCTGCTCTGCCCCTTCAGTGTTCCACGTGCTCCTGGCCATATATGCCTGCTCCTGAAGTTCTTGTCATACAGATCTTTCACTTGTTTGGTTAGAGTTATAACCAGATACTTTATATTGTTTGTGACTATTATGTATTGTGTCATTTCCCTAATTTCTATCTCAGCCTGTTTATCACTTGAGTATAAGAAGGCTACTTATTTGTTTGAGTTAATTTTATATCCAGTCACTTTGTCGAAGTTGTTTATCAGCTGTAGGAGTTCTCTGATGGGGTTTTTGGTGGTCACTTAAGTATATGATCGCATCATCTGCAAATAGTTTGACTTCTTATTTTCCAGTTTGTATCCCTTTGACCTCCTTTTGTTGTCTGATTACTCTAGCTAGAACTTCAAGTACTATATTGAATAAGTATGGAGAGAGAGGGCAGCCTTGTCTAGTCCCTGATTTTAATGGGATCGCTTCAAGTTTCTCTCTATTTAGTTTGATGTTGGCTACTCATTTGCTGTATATTGCTTTTACTATGTTTAGGTATGGGCCTTGAATTCCTGATCTTTCTAAGACTTATAACATGAAGGGATGCTGAATTATTTTAAATGATTTTTCTCCATCTAATGAAATGACCATGTGTTTTTTTTTCTTTGACTTTGTTTATGTAGTGGATTACATTGATGGATTTCCATATATTTAACCATCCCTGCATCCGTGGGATGAAGCGAACTTGATCATGGTGAGTGATTGTTTTGATGTGATCTTGAATTCGGTTGGGAAGTATTTTATTGAGTACTTTTGCATCGATATTTATATAGGAAATTGGTCTGAAGTACACTTTCTTAGCTGGATCTTTGTGTGGTTTGGAATCAGTGCAAATGTGACTTCATAGAACAAGTTGGGTAGTGTTCCTTCTGCTTCTATTTCATGAAATAATTTGAAGAGTATTGGTGCTAGGTCTTCTTTGAACATCTGATAGAATTCTGCACTAAAACCATCTGGCTCCATACGGTTTTTTTTTTTTTTTTTTTTTTTTTTTTTTTTTAATTTGGGAGACTTTTCATGACTGCTTCTATTACATTAGGGTTATGAGACTGTGGAGATAATTTATCTGATATTAATTTAACTTTGGTATTTGGTGTCTGTCTAGAAAATTGAGAATTCTTTGCTTAATTCTGTACCCCATTTTTTAATAGGGTTATTTGGTTTTCTGGGGTCTAACTTCTTGATTTCTTTGTATATATTGGATATTAGCCCTCTATCTGATGTAGGGTTGGTGAAGATCTTTTCCCAATTTGTTGGTTGCCAATTTGTCCTTTTGATGGTGTCCTTTGCCTTACAGAAACTTTGTAATTTTATGAGGCCCCATTTGTCAATTCTTGATCTTAGAGCATACACTATTGGTGATCTATTCAGAAACTTTCCCCATGAACCGATGTCCTCAAGGGTCTTCCCCAGTTTCTTTTCTATTAGCTTCAGAGTGCCTGGCTTTATGTGGAGGTCCTTGATCCATTTGGAGTTGAGCTTACTACAAGGAGACAAGGATGGATCAATTCGAATTCTTCTGCATGCTGACCCCCAGTTGAACTAGCACCATTTGTTGAAAAGGCTATCTTTTTTCCACTGGATGTTTTCAGCCCCTTTGTTGAGGATCAAGTGGCCATAGGTGTGTGGGTTCATTTCTGGATCTTTAATCCTGTTCCATTGATCCACCTGCCTGTCACTGTACCAATACCATGCAGTTTTTAAGACTATTGCTCTATAGTATTGCTTGAGGTCAGGGATACTGATTCTCCCAGAATTTCTTTTGTTGTTGAGAATAGTTTTAGCTATCCTGGGTTTTTTGTTATTCCAGATGAATTTGCAAATTGCTCTTTCTAACTCTATGAAGAATTGAGTTGGGATTTTTATGGGTATTGCATTGAATCTGTATATTGCTTTTGGCAAAATGGCCATTTTAAATATATTAATCCTACTGATCCATGAGCATGGGAGGTTTTTCCATTTTTTGAGCTGTTCTTCCATTTCCTTCTTCAAACTCTTATATTGTCAGACCCCCCCCCCCCCCCCCATTAAACTTTGGGCTTCAATCAACAATTGGGTTGTCCTGGCCTCCGTTCTTTTCACTGCCCTCCCATCTATCCCCAGCTTCTCTTCCAGTGACTCATTTCACAGTCTCTGCTGGCAGTTGCACTTCTCATTTAGTCCTGGATTTCCTGTATGTTTTGGGTTAGGAACTCTTTGCATTTTCTTTGACTGTTGTTTCAATGATTTCTACAGTATCTTCTTCACCTTAGATTCTCTCTTCTATCTCTTATATTCTGTTATTGATGCTTGCATCTCTGACTCCTGATTTATTTCCTAGTTTTTCTTTTTTTATATGTCCAGAATCATCTCCCTTTGTGATTTCTTTATTGTTTTTCCTTCCTTTTACTGTTCCTGGATTGTTTTGCTTGGTTCCTTCATGTATTTGTTTGTGTTTTATTGTAATTCTTTAAGGTATTTTTGTGTTTCCTCATTTAGGGCTGTTATCTGTTTACCCATGTTCTCAGTATTTCTTTAAGGGAATTATTTATGACCTTCTTGAAGTCCTCTATCAGCATCATGACATGTGATTTTAAATTCAAATCTTGCTTTTCTGATGTGTTGGGGTATCCAGGACTTGCTATTGTGGAAGAAGTGGGTTAAGATACTGCCATGTCAATTTGTTTTCTGTTGGTAATGTTCTTATGTTTGCCTTTCACCATGTGGTTATCTCTGGTGTTAATTGGTCTTGCTCTCTCTGACTGTGTTTTTTTTTTTTTTTTTTTTTTTTTGTCCTGCAAGCCTGTGCATCAGTACTCCTTGGAGACCAGTTCTCTCTGTATATGTATGTGTGTAGGTTGATGTATTTACAAGAAATTAATTTTAGGAGAATGAGAAATGAGTGACAATGTAGAGAATGTGTTTCTGTAATCAGACAATTAGCAATGTCTCTTTAATGTCATATTATTCATAAATAAGCACCACAGTTCATTATTCAATGATTGTGTCAGAATAAACTGTAGCTCAGTTTCTTCATTCATTCAATATATAAATATTTTTGAGAATCTATGAAATATGTCTATTTCAGGTATGATAATCAAGTTAAAAACAGCTACATTGCTGGTTTTGTTAAATTTATATTCTACTCTGGGAAGATAAATAGAAAGAAAACAAGAAGTATAAAGAGTGACATAGGTGGATGTACTTAAAGTATGTGCAGTATGTGGAGAATAACTGACTCAGAAACAGTGCCAGAGAGGATCCATGAGAGAGCAGCTACTGGAGAAAATATTTTAATGGAATGGAAACACTTCTTAATGGATGGTCTAATGCAAAGCAAATGAAAAAGATTGGCTGCTGTAATAAGAAAACTGAATAGGAAAAAGCCTGGGAGGATGACAAAAGAACTTACTAAAAATGAATGTTCATTGTGAAATATTTCAAAGCACTTTCTGAAGGAAAACTGCATATTGTAATTTCTCAGCTGGATTAAAATGCCATTTGAAGATGGTGAACAATATGTGAATAATTCCATTTCTTTTTTAAAAAAAGATTTATATATTTATTTTGTATATATCAGTACATTGAAGCTATATTCAGATAAGCCAGAAGAGGGCACTGAATTCCATTACAGATGTTTGTGGGCCACCAGATGCTTGTTAGGAATTAAATGTAGAATCTCTGGAAGAGCAGCCAGTACTCATTACTGCTGAGACATCTCTCCAGCCTGAATAATTGCATTTTCTTGTGTTTTTTATTTTACCTTTTGAAATTTCAAGTATAAATGTGTTATGGTTATACAAAATGATTTAATCCAGCAGAAATATTTATTTATAGGATATTTCAGAATTATCCACTTGAGAATGTTAAAGAAGAAACATGTAATTTTTCTTTAATTGATATATTTTAAATTTACATTTCAAATGATTTCCCCTTTTCTGGGTCACCACTCCCCACAAGTCCCATAAGCCCTCTTCCCTCCCCCTGTTCCTCCATCTACCTCTTCCTGCTTCCCTGTTCTGGATTTCCCTTATACTCTTGGACTGAGTCTTTCCAGAATCAGGGGCTTGTCCTCCATTCTTTTTGGACATCATTTAATATGTGGATTATGTCTTGGGTATTCAAAGTTTCTAGGCTAATATCCACTTATCAGTGAGGAAACATGTACTTTCAATTAATTATTTAACATATTTTTACTTAACTCATGTTAACATAGGGGGAAATAAACATTACACAAATATTAATTTTTTTTTGTCTTTTTTTTTATTTGATATAATTTATTTACATTTCAAATGATTTCCCCTTTTCTAGCCCCCCCCCCACTCCCCGAAAGTCCCGTAAGCCCCCTTCTCTTCCCCTGTCCTCCCTCCCACCCCTTCCCAGTTCCCCGTTCTGGTTTTGCCAAATACTGTTTCACTGAGTCTTTCCAGAACCAGGGACCACTCCTGCTTTCTTCTTGTATCTCATTTGATGTGTGGATTATGTTTTGGGTATTCCAGTTTTCTAGGTTAATAACCACTTATTAGTGAGTGCATACCATGATTCACCTTTTGAGTCTGGGTTACCTCACTTAGTATGATGTTCTCTAGCTCCATCCATTTGCCTAAGAATTTCATGAATTCATTGTTTCTAATGGCTGAATAGTACTCCATTGTGTAGATATACCACATTTTTTGTATCCACTCTTCTGTTGAGGGATACCTGGGTTCTTTCCAGCATCTGGCAATTATAAATAGGGCTGCTATGAACATAGTAGAGCATGTATCCTTATTACATGGTGGGGAATCCTCTGGGTATATGCCCAGGAGTGGTATAGCAGGATCTGCTGGAAGTGAGGTGCCCAGTTTTCGGAGGAACCGCCAGACTGATTTCCAGAGTGGTTGTGCCAATTTGCAACATTAACATTACACAAATATTAATTTATATAAAGCAAATGAGATATTAAATTATTATAACTATGTTAGTGATAAAACACAGAGCACCAAATCCTTTACGGGGTAAATAGTTTATTTAGGATTATAGTTTCAGAGAGATAGAAGTCCATCATGACAGCAGGCTTAGCAACAAGAGGCAGGCATTGTGTAAGAAGCTGGAAGCTGAGAGATCACATATTCAACCACAACTATTAAGGAGAGGAAAAACTGGAAATGGGGACAAGGCTATAATGACTCAAATACATGTACCTCCCCTAGCAAGGCTCTACTACCAAAAACTCTTTAAACAGAACCACCATCTGGTGAACAAGTGTCCAAAAGGTGTTCAATATAGGAGAAATTTCTCATTCAAAACATCATATTTACCAAATGCTATAGTCACTTTTAAAGTTTTCCTGAGAATCAGCATTGGTAGGATATAATATACCTGGATAAATAGAGGTATTTATTGTGAGCATTGGCTCATGTAATATGGAAGTTGGAAAATACCATGATATCCTGCCTTTAAGGATGATAAGATTTGCAGCTGGTGATTCATGCAATCTGTCTTAGATATGAAGATCAAAATCTAAAGGGTCAGGAAACTGGGTTTTATCAAATCTGTACTCTTCTCAGAATAGATTTTAAGGATTTTATGGTAAAGTGGTTGTTTTGCTGCCATCCCACTGAAACTACAATTTGACTAAACTAATGAAGGTGCTGTTTAAAAATAGTTAGAACCAGATCATCAGTTCTGATATTTGAGAGTGATAGGAGATGATTGCTCAGGGAAAAGAGGGGAGGAGAGTGAATGAATGAGGAGAATAGGGAATAAGGACCATAAAGGAGGAGGAACAATGGGCGCACACACACACACACACACACACACACACACACACACACACACACACACAGAGAGAGAGAGAGAGAGAGAGAGAGAGAGAGAGAGAGAGAGAGGCATTGAGGACAAGTGAGACAGAGGAGGGTTGGATTTCTCAGTAGTGGGATTACATTAATCCACATAGATGATAGACTGTCTTAGTTTTTAATTTAATTGCTTCTAATTCTAGACACTTGAATTCTTGGAAATATGGTCACAGACATTCCAGTAATGCAGTAAGATGAAAACATAAAATTAAGCACCACAAATAGAAACATTACACTTGCAATTCTATAAAATTTACCATAGTCATGTGCTTTTCATGGAACACTTCCGAGCACTTCTATATCCATGGTATTTATGTTAAAATTGCTTTATGTGTCTTTGCATTGGGATATAGTAGGTAAAATACATGTAGTTAACTGATAGATTAATAGTTTTAATGGGATATCGAAAACTCTAAACTATTATATATCATCCAAGTATATACTTCTGTATAAATTATTTTGCAAGAGGTTTGAAGCAGTAAAGACATCATTTTATCTACTTCAATTTGTTGTAGATGTCAACTCTAATTCATCACAGGGAGGAAATCTGAGAAGAATGAAGTTACAAATTGCACCATACAAAGTTAATTTAAAACCCATTTTATTGCTTTTTTAAAAAGCAAATGAATGCGTTCCTAAACCTTAATTATGTTGTATCAACTTTATAAATGCTTTCTTGACCTCCTTGTTCCTCAAGCTGTAGACTAGAGGATTCAGCATGGGAATGACCATGGTGTAGAATACAGATGTAAGTTTGTCTGTGTCCATGGAATGACTGGAGCTGGGCTGTAAATACATAAAAAAGACAGTTCCGTAGCAAATGGAGACTGTAGTGAAGTGGGAAGCACAGGTGGATATAGCCTTGTGATGTCCTGAAGTTGAGTGCATCTTTATGATGGAGACAAAAATTAAAAAGTAAGATGTACATATAACGAATAGAGCAAAAAACATATTTAAACTCTCAATGTAAAGAAGAACAAGTTCTCTAACTTGATTATCAAAACAAGTGATAGCCATGATTGCAGGAATATCACAGAAAAAATGATGAATCACATTGGACTTGCAGAAGGAGAGAGTGAATATGTCTGCAATATGAATGGAGGCATTCATAAAACTGATGATATATGAGCCAGTGATAAGCCATCTATACATACTTGTAGTCATGATGGTGGTATAGTGTAGGGGCTTACACACTGCTGCATAGTGATCATAGGCCATGGAGGCCAACAGATAATTCTCCACAGTAGCAAAGCCTGCAAAAAAGAACACCTGAGCAGCACAATCATTGTAAGAAATGATCTTGTCTCCTCCAAGAAGCTCAGTCATGACTGTGGGGGTGACAGCTGAAGAGTAACAGAAATCCACCAGAGAAAGATTATCAAGGAAAATGTACATGGGGGTGTGGAGCCGAGAATCCAGGACAATCAGCAGGATCATCCCTAGGTTTCCCACCAGGATGATGGTGTAGATGAGAAGGAAGATGATAAAGAGTGGAAGCTGCAGGTCTGGGTCATTTGTGAGTCCCAGCAGAATGAACTCTGTTACTTCTGTCCTGTTCCTCATTACTGTCATCTTATAATCCCTATATTCTCCATATTAATAAAAAGGAAAATATAGCTTGAATGTTCTTTGGAACTTAAAAATATAAACTTTATTCTTTATATACATTTTCATACAATATATTTTGATCATATTCCTTCCCCTTCTCTTAACTCTTCCCAGATTTTCCGCACTTAACTAGCTATGCCAACTTTTATTTCTACTTTTCAGGAAACTAGCATGGGCTTTAGAAAACAACCCTATTAAAAATGGGGGTACAAAGTTAAACAAAGAATTCTCACCTGAAGAACTTCGAATGGCAGAGAAGCATCTTAAAAAATGCTCAACTTCATTAGTCATTAGGGAATTGCAAATCAAAACAACCCTGAGATTTCATCTTACACCAGTCAGAATGGCTAAGATTAAAAATTCAGGAGACAGCAGGTGTTGGAGAGGATGTGGAGAAAGAGGAACACTCCTTCATTGCTGGTGGGGTTGCAAATTGGCACAACCACTCTGGAAATCAGTCTGGCGGTTCCTCCGAAAACTGGGCACCTCACTTCCAGCAGATCCTGCTATACCACTCCTGGGCATATACCCAGAGGATTCCCCACCATGTAATAAGGATACATGCTCTACTATGTTCATAGCAGCCCTATTTATAATTGGCAGATGCTGGAAAGAACCCAGGTATCCCTCAACAGAAGAGTGGATGCAAAAAAATGTGGTACATCTGCACAATGGAGTACTATTCACCCATTAGAAACAATGAATTCATGAAATTCTTAGGCAAATGGATGGAGCTAGAGAACATCATACTAAGTGAGGTAACCCAGACTCAAAAGGTGAATCATGGTATGCACTCACTAATCAGTGGATATTAACTTAGAACACTGGAATACCCAAAACATAATCCACACAGCAAATGAGGTACAAGAAGAAAGGAGGAGTGGCCCCTTGTTCTGGAAAGACTCAGTGAAGCAGTATTCGGCAAAAGCAGAACAGGGAATTGGGAAGGGGTGGGTGGGAGGACAGGGGGAGAGAAGGGGGCTTATGGGACTTTCGGGGAGTGGGGGGCTAGAAAAGGGGAAATCATTTGAAATGTAATAAAAATATGTCGAATAAAAAAATAAAAAAAAGAGCTAACTTGGATGAAACAATTGTACATGTGTCATATTGAAGGGATCATAGTAGAATTTAAAATTTCAATCTTTTATGTATTTGTTAGTAGTGATGCAAACAATTTAATAAATTGTTTAATATGACTTGTATGAAGAATTCTGTCCACCATGTAATATTTCATCATTATTTCACCAATATCTGACACTTCCTTTCCTCTCACATGTGAATAACTACTAATGACTTTTTAGATATGTCACCTCTCTATTTTCTATCACTATTATTTTACCGACTGTGCCAATCTCTGACCTTATGCTTTTGAGGTGTTTTCTCTGTATTTCCTAGGTAAAAGTGAACTTAACTGAATTTTGTTTGAACCAAATGAGTATGTTCAAACACACCAAAATTTTGGGGTTTTACAGTTAACTACTGTAAACTATTGGTTAGGCAGGAATTTAATCTCTTCTGCCACATATTTCTTCATTTTGGTGGTAAAAGAAAGAGAACCATGAAATCTAAGACATAAGATCATACCTTCTTTAATATCAACACTGTCTAAAATATCCATCCATTCACACACATGCACAAACATTCACACACCACACACACACACACACACACACACACACACACACACACACACACACACATTCATCGGCATATATATTACCAATTCCCTAACCATTCAAGTGACTTGAAGATGGATTCATGTGATACACCATGGCTTATTCAAAGTAGCTGATGTTATGGATAGCTTGGGGTGGGGGGAGTACTCAACCTGTAGTGTCAGTTTTGAACATGTAATGCTATCAGATTTAGTAGACATAGGGCAGAGATTCCTGGGAAAGATAGGTGCTTATCAAATCTACCATTTATCTCCTAGGAGTAATTGGTCCTAGCATAATTTTCACAGAGATCCTATTTCTTTCAACTTTAAGACATGAATGTTATCCACTTTCAGATACTATTGGGAGAAAAAAACATAAATCAAGGCAATAAATTGTGACTGTTAACTACAGTTTATTAATTGATACCTATACTCTTACTGTCAATATGAGGTGATAGTCTTTAAGTATAATCAATGTAGGTTATGCCACATTCAAGAATTTAGCCTCAAGAATTATATAAGTTTTGATCCATTAATTTTTCTTTATTCCATACTGGGTGACTGAGGTCATCTGGATTCTCACGTGCTTCTTAGACTATCCTTATCTCCTATCCATAACTATTGTCCATATAGCCTGCAACAATTTCAGGTCATTTATCAGTATCCCACACCTCAAACATTACTACAGACCAATAGTGATAAAAACTGCATGGTATTGGTACAATGTCAGGCAAGTGGATCAATGGAATAGGATTGAAGATCCAGAAATGAACCCACATACCTATGGTCACTTGATTTTTGACAAAGGAGCTGAAAACATCCAATGGAACAAAGATAGCCTTTTCAACAAATGGTGCTGGTTCAATTGGAGGTTAGCATGCAGAAGAATGCAATTGATCCATTCTTATTTCCTTGTATTAAGCTCAACTCCAAGTGGATCAAGGACCTGACACACTGAAACTAATAGAAAAGAAACTGGGAAAGACCCTTGAGGACATGGGCACAGGGGAAAAGTTCCTCAACAGAACACCAATAACTTATGCTCTAAGATCAAGAATTGACAAATGGGACCTCATAAAACTACAAAGTTTCTGTAAGGCAAAGGACACTGTCAAAAGGACAAAACGTCAACCAACAGATTGGGAAAGTATCTTCATCAACCCTAAATCCGACAGAGGGCTAATAGCTAATATATACAAAGAACTCAAGAAGGTAGACACAAGAGAACCAAATAAACCTATTAAAAAGTGGGGTACAGAGCTAAACAAAGAATTATCCCAAGAAAATGTCGGATGGATGAGAAGTACCTTAAGAAATGTTCAACATCATTAGTTATTAGGGAAATGCAAATCAAAACAACCCTGAGATTTCACCTCACACCAGTCAGAATGGCTAGGTTAAAAACTCAGGAGATAGCAGGTGTCGGTGAGGATGTGGAGAAAGAGGAACACTCCTCCACTGCTGGTGGGATTGCAAGATTGCACAACCACTTTGGAAATCAGTCTGGCAGTTCCTCAGAAATCTGGGCATGACACTTCTGGAGAACCCTGCTATATCACTCCTGGGCATATGCCCAGAGGATTCCCCAGCATGCAATAAATACACATGCTCCACTATGTTCATAGAAGCCCTGTTTGTAATTGCCAGAAGCTGGAAAGAACCCAGGTGTCCCTCAATGGAGGAATGGATACAAAAAATGTGGTATATTTACACAATGGAGTACTATTCAGCCATCAGAAACAATGAATTCATGAAATTCTTAGACAAATGGATGGATCTGGAGAACATCATACTAAGTGAAGCAATCCAGTTTCAAAAGATCAATCATGATATGCACTCACTGATAAGTGGAAATTATGAATGGAATGTGGAATACCCAAGACATAATCCACATATTAATTGATGTCCAAGAGGAATGGAGGAGTGGCCCCAGGTTCTGGAAAGACTCAGTGCAGCAGTATAGGTGAATACCAGAACAGGAAAGTGGGAAGGGTTGGATGGGGGAATAGGAGGAAGGAAGAGGGCTTATGGGACTTTCAGGGAATGGGGAGCCAGAAAACGGGAAATCACTTGAAATGTAAATAAAAATATATCGAATAAAAAAATAAAATAAAATAAAAGAATTGCAACCCTTTGCCTCATAGCATTTACGTAATTACAACCTTCCAACCACATGCAGGTTTATATGGCTATGCGTATGTAGATGAGGGTGGCTCTGACACTGTGGTACAGAAAGCATTGATTAAGTCATGAAGCTTTTACAAGGTAAAAGCAAAATGTTAGGTAAGGATTTCTCACAAAAGCTTATTAAGACCTAGGGGGTATAAAAAACTTCAAACTATTTTAAGCTTTACTGTAAACTACAAGTTACTCTATATTCTAATCAGGAAGATTGATGACATTTGTAAATTGACCCTCTGAATCTGTTACATGGGAAACATTATACCTGATTGATTTTGCATTTCCTTGTGCCAAACGGTTATATTAATTGTGGCTGCTTTACTGGATACCTCTTTTGAAATGGCAATACCAAATGGAACGATTTTTATACCAATGGTTTAAAAATCCTTACTTTAGATCTCCTAGATATATTCAGATTCAAACCACCTCCCTGTGTGGTTGTTTCTGTCTGTCATCTCGCCAAATCTGTGCCTTTTCCTGAAATCCAAAGTTCTCTCTCAGATCTAAATCTTCCCAGCTGGGACTGTCCATGGCATTATATTAACAACAGAAAGTCAAAATATTTTTAAATAAAAATAAAGGTAAGGTTAATTGTATATCTAGAATTAATGCTTTTCAATTTCCATATCCCTTTTGCTTTACAAAGTTCAAGAATAACTATTATATGTTTTTGATATCATACTTATCATTGAAAAATGTGGACAACAAATTTGACAGAGAGCAAGGATAGTATATGGAAGTATTAAGGGGGAGATAAGGTAAGGAGTATACTATATAATTATATTTTAATCTCCAAAGCAATATAATAATTAAGAATAAAATTAGTTTGACTTGGAATATTATTTTAACTATGGTTTATTGTATATAATACAAAAGTCAATACCAACTTGCAGAGCAACCTCTAAACAAATAAGACTTTTATTGAAGTATAATATCAATGTCCCAGAAGTAAGCCTGGCTTTAGCTGTGTTTTAGTTGAGAATGCTGGCCATATTCCTGGGTTCCATCTTATCTGTCAGTCTTTCCAAAATGTCTGCTTCTGGACAACTCAATAGTTAGGCCATTTTAAAAATATTTGTTTTCTTAGAAACAATAGCTTGGTTAGGATAAAAGATCAAATTTTCATTAAATCTCCTTCTTTTTCATATTTTATAAAACCAAGTCATGGAGACCAAGCTATGTTATCATTTTATGAGCCACATGTAACTTTATAGATTACTTTAGGTGGTAATTTCTATGTTGGAAAATATTTTATTTGAATGGAATTTTTTTTTGTGTGTATGAAATAATGCTATTTTATCTTTTTTCTTTTATTTTTCTTCTCTCATACAATACATCCTGATCACTCCTCTCAATTACAAGCCATACCCTATCTTACCCCCAGATCCATTGTTCCTGTGCTTCTCTTCAGAAAAAAGCAGGCCTCAAATGGATATAAACTGAAAATGACATAACAAGTTATAATAAGACTTGGCATGTTTCACACGAGGTAGCCCAAATCTTAAAACAAAATATCATCTTAGTGGCTTAAGGAGATAAGGTTTATTGTATAGTATAAGGATTAATATATGAATGGCATGTCTGTGAGTGTTATAGTATGCAAGGCAAGTGTTATATTTTATCAACAAGAAAGTTGAGTATTTGAGAAATGCGATGTTCTAAAATTACACAAACTACTTGAGGGGGAAAAATCTCTAGATTCAAGAGTTGAATACCCTTCTTAATAATCAGCACGAGGTAGAGGTAAAAAGTATTGGATTGCAGGTTAAATAATTTTAGGAATATTTTCGTATTTCAAGACGGATCATTTCCCTCTTTTGCATATTTGTTTATCTTTTGTAATTTCCACTGAGACGTAAATATATACAGAACATGATAAAGTCACCATTTACTAACCAAAATGTCATCCATCTTATTCTTTGTTTGTATTTTTGGGGATAGAATCACCCTGGTGAATAAATCATCAAGTCTCTGTAGTGAATATTGTGACATTTACAAATACTTCAGACTCACATGTGTTGGATCATCCAAGTCTTCCACCTAGAGCAGGTTTGAGACCACTTTTGTATTTTCAAGAAATTCATAGCAGATCCATATTACCCTCTGCTTTTATTTGTACTAAAAATCTTAATTTACTGTTTATGCAATATAGATACTCACCTGATTTTTATAATAGAAAGAACATTCACCATACAGTAATCATTCCAAAATCATCAAACTATCTATGGAATGTTGGATAGGTACCTTCTGAGGACCACTTTCAACTAATGGTGAAAAGTTCTAACCTTAGTGAGAAGAAAAATAAGTAAAATCACATATACATAAACCAAGTTCTAAATGTACCATTCATTTTTCTATGCACTTGTTTATTACTTGTTATATATTTGTAAAATTAACATAGTAAAAAACACACCTCCCATCCACTTCCCACGTTCTGTCTATAAATGACAAACTACAGTGGCCTATAGTATTTATCATGGGGAGGTTATCATTTGAAGGTCATTTAATGTAATTTTCATCTTTTGTTATTTACCTTTATTATGTTTGCAAGCAGATAGCATATCCTGAGGCAATAGTGACTGCCATTCATAGGAATGAAGGACAGTCAATGGACACAGTGTGTTCTTTCTACAGTGAGATGCTGTGGATTCTGGATGGTGTTTTGGGGCAGAGATTTGTAGACTTAGATATCTCTGGAGAGGTTTCTTCTGAGAATATCTGAAGCTCTTCATCATATCTTCCTTGGGAAGAAAGGCCTATTATTGGCCTTTAGGGATCAAGCTGTTTTCAACTTTTTATACATTTGTGGTTTATACATAACAAGTGTATGAACAAGTTTATTCATTTTCACTGGAAAATGTTAAAAATCATTTTTATGCATGGTATCATGGTATCATGAGACATTTTTTTGTAGATACATGAAATTGCTTAAGGTTAAAAATCATGCTTAATATATTTGTTTACTGAAATATTTATCATTTCTTCATGGTGAGGACTTAAAAACAGTTTTATTTTTGACTTTTAAAAATATAAAATATACAATGCTCTTCTATTTATAGTCTTTTTACTGTTCAATAAGTAGCTGCTTCTATGTAGTTGTAAGTTAATATCAATTGCTATTTTAGGTTTCAAAATATACATAAAGCATAAGCAAAAACCAAACATTTAAAAAAATAAACCTTGATTAGACACACATTTTAGCCAGTATCTATAACTAAGTAGCTTAATAACATATTAAAAACCCTACTAAGTATGATGTTCCTAGCTCCATCCATTTGCCTAAGAATTTCATGAATTCATTGTTTCTAATGGCTGAATAGTACTCTATTGTGTAAATATACCACATTTTTTTGCATCCACTTGTTCTGGAAAGACTCAGTGAAGCAGTATAGAGCAAAATCAGAACAGGGAATTGGGAAGGGTTGGGTGGGAAAACAGGGGGAGGGAAGGGGACTGATGGGACTTTTGGGGAGTGGGGGTCCAGAAAAAGGGAAATCATTTGAAATGTAAATAAATATATCAATAAATTAAAAAAAAACCCTACTAAGTTTAGGTAAGGTTTTCAAGTAAGTTTCTTGGGACTTGAGAGATTTTAAGCCAAATACAATGCTTACTTCACAAGTATTCGGAACTCAGTTGGGATCCTCATTATCTACTTAAAATATGACATTGCACAAAGGCCCACAATTGGACAATGTGCAAAGAGTGAGAAATTTTGGAGCACTCAGTCCTAAGTGAGATGTCCTCATTAAACCTATGGCACAGATTAGAGATCTATGTGGATGAGGGGGCACAAGGAATGTAAGAGCCAGAGGAGATGGATGACTGCAGAGAAAACAGGATCATCCGTACAGGACAGGACTGATGCACAGGTCAACTCACAGTGACTGGCAGCATGCCAACATTTGCACAGGTTTAAGCCAGACAGAGTCCCAGCTCCAAGGTTAAAATGGAAATTTGGACACATGGTCTCGCTCATAATCAAGAAGTTATTTGTGATTGATACTCACTGCAAAGAAAAAATTTAGTTTTCTCCAATAAGGTATCATTGAGTATATCGACTATATTGCAGAGCAGGCCCCAAACTCAGGAGTAGATGGCCAACAAAAAATGAACTCTTTTATTACTTTCTGTGTGAGGACTTTTTGTTTAATATTTGAGATATTTTATTCTATTGAGGTTTGGTCACCTGAGTAGGATATGGGAGGAGTTGGGGAAGAGGTGGCCTCTACAAGTTCCTTCTCCCAACTATAGGGCATTTCATCTAGGCTCTCTTCCTTTGAGTCCTGAGAGTCTCTCACCTTCCAGGTCTCTAGTACATTCTGGAGGGTCCCCTACCTAGTAGTGCTGCTGCCTTCTGAGGTTGCCTGTTTCCATTCTTTCTGCTGGCCCTCAGGTCTTCACTCATTTTCTGCAACCCAATACCAGATCATGTTTCCCCCTTCCCCATTCCCTTTCCCTCCCAGGTCCCTTCTTTTTTTTTTTTTTAATATTTTTATTTTCTATATTCTTTGTTTACATTCCAAATGATTTCCCCTTTCCCGGATCCCCCCTCCCCATATGTCCCATAAATCTTCTTCTCTCCATCCCTTCTCCAATCACCTCCCTCCTTTTTCTTATATTCCCCTCCAATGGTAGGTCAATCCTTTCCAGGATCAGGACCCTCTCCATACTTCTTCATGGGAGTCATTAGTTATGCGATTTGTGCCTTGGGTATTCAGGCCTTCTGGGCTAATTAATATCCACTTATCAGAGATTGCATTCCATGTGTATTCTTTTGTGATTGGGTTACCTCACTTAGGATGATATTTTCCAGATCAAACCATTTGCTTAAAAATTTTGTGAATTCATTGTTTCTAAATGCTGAGTAGTATTCCATTGTGTAAATATACCACATTTTCTGTATCCATTCCTCCTTTGAGGGGCATCAGGTCCCTTCTTCTTTTCCCCCTTGTCGTTTTCTTCTCCCTCCCAAGTGGGACTGAGCTGTCCTTGATTGGGGCCTTCAGGTTGTTGACCTTTGTGACTTCTGTGGAGTGTATCTTGGGTATTATGTATTTTTTTTGATTTATATCCACTCATCAGTGAGTACATACCCTGTATGTCTTTTTGTGTCTGAGTTACCTCACTCAGGATGACATTTTCTAGTTCCATACATTTCCCTGCAAAACTCTATGATCCTCTTTCATATCAATTGAAATAATTTATACCCTTTTAAAATTCTAAATATTATTGTTATATACCTTATTGATAATTTCTTTCCTCTTGTAACTTTTTTTTGGTTTCATGGATATTTATTTATTTGTTTGTTTATTTATTTATTGTCTTCTTATAATTTTTTAATCTTTTATTTTTTTGAAGTCCAGTTTTTCCCCCTCTAGGTCTGCCCTCTGACTGTTCCACATCCCATACTTCTTCCTCCAATCCCTGTCTCCAAGAGGATGTTCCCACCCACCACGTCCACCCAACCAGACCTCCTTACTCCCTGGGCCCTCAACTTTCTTGAGGGTTAGGTGCATCTTCTCTCAATGAGTCAAGACCTGGCAGTCCTCTGCTTCATGTGTGTTGGGGCCTCATATCAATTGGTTTGTGCTGCCTGGTAGGTGACTCAGTGTCAGAGCAATCTTGGAGGTCCAGGTCAGACTGTTGGTCTTCCTTTAGGGTCACCCTCCTCCTCAGTTTCTTCCAGCCTTTTCTAATTCAACCACAGGAGTCAGAAGCTTCTGTCCATTGTTTGAGTGTGAATATCTGCATCTGACTCAGCTGCTTGCTGGATCTTTCAGAAGACAGTCATCCTAGGCTCCTGTTTGTAAACAAACCATAATATCAGTAATAGTGTCAGGTGTGGGGTCCTCTCCTTGAGCTGGATTGCAATTTGGACTTGTCACTTGACCTTCTTTTCCTCAGGCTCTTTTCCATTTTTTTTTCCTTCTAAATCAATGGTAACTCAATTACTGAGTGCATCAACTAAAACCCTGATTTGATAAGCCATATTAAATCTAATCCTGTGGTGGTGAATCCTGGTGGATTTGCTATTAAAAGAAGGAGACACTGCTAGCTACATCTTGTTCTCTCACTATTCCCTTCCAAAAGGCCCCATCTCTCTCCCTACTTCTGCTCTTCCTCTGTCAAACCCCGAAGTTCCACCTACTCTCCCAGGGATTTGTCCTTTATTCATTCAGAGAGGTTCACAAGAAATCCACCCCCTTGAGTACTTGACTCATTCCTTGTTCCAGACAGCTCTCTTTGGAAGCAGAATTAACATCAAAATATAGGCCTCACCAGGGCTACCAACAAAACTTTCCACTTTCTCTCTACTTAGAAGGCTTTTATCTTAGATGAAAATTGAGCGCAACTATTACCATTTTGTAATTTATAAAGTATAAGATAGATACTCACGCCATCATTTTTTTCAATAAAATAGAACGCTATCAGTCAACCTCACTTAAAAGACTTATAACAGCAGACTTATGTCTTGGCTTTAGAGTGTATGCCATCTGAAAGCCATTATCTCAAATCTTCTCTCTCAATGTAAATAGCCTGGGTTGGATATTAGACTCTAAGTAGTCTTTCAAACCCATCAAAAATCTGAGAACTGGCAGGACACATGGCACCAGTGGGGTGTTTTCACCTCAGGCAACTGTCTGGCCTGAGTATCCCAACACATCCCCCCTCTTCCTGAACCCCTCCCAACTCACCAACTTCCTTCTCCAATGGTTGCTACTCCACCAGCCCCATCCTTCAAACTCCCCATAGCATTTTGTGGAGCACATCAGGCAAACCCAAACTTTGCTGCCATACTTTTTCTCTCTGGAATCCAGTCTAGTTGCCTAGAAAAGCAAAAGACCACACATACTTAACTCAGTAACAATGGTAAGTCAATCTCTGGGCACAGCAACTAGAACCCTAAGCTTATAAGGCTCATTATATCTAATTCTTGTGGTGGTGAATCCTGGTGGATTCTCCTTTAAAACCAGGTGACACTTGTAGCTACATCTTGTACTTTTGCTATCCCAGTCCAACAGCCTCTTTTCCATTTTTGACCCTGCATTTCTTTCAGATAGTAATAATTCTGGGTCAGAGTTATTGACTGTGGGATGGTAACCCCATCCTTCCACTTCATGCCCTGTCTTTCTACTGCAGATTAACTCTACAAATTCCTCTCCCCACTGGAAGGCATGCCATCTAAGGACCTCCCTTTGAGTCCTGATAGTCTCTTACCTTCCAGGTCTCTTGTGCATTCTGGAGGGTCTCCTAAAACTTCTATCTCTTGATGTTGCCCATTTCCATTTTTCTGTCAGTCCTCAGGGCTTTTGTCCTGTTCCCCAACCCCAAAGACATTATCATGCCCCCTTCTGCTCCCTGTCCTCTATCCCACCCAAAACCCTTCCTTCTTCTCCTCTCTCCCAGAGATTGCTTTCTTTTTCCTCCCAAGTGGGATTGAGGCATCCTCATTTGGGCCTATTGGCTTGTTAACCTTCTTGAGTTCTGAGGATTGTATCCTGGGCATTCTGTACTTCTTTGGCTAAGGAAAGGATTTACCATTGGCAATGTAAATGAAGATTATGTTCAATAAATAAAATAAAATAAAAATGATACATTTATTAAGGGCTACATACCTTGCATGTCCTTTGGGTTGTAGTTACCTCACGTAGGATGATATTTTCAAGTTCTATCCACCTGCCTGTAAAACTGTCCTTATGTAGGTCTCCAGCAGAGGGTGTGGCCCAGATTAAAGGCATGTGCCACTGCACCTTTAATTCTAGATGACCTTGAACACAGAGATCACCTTGTCTTAATCTTCTGGAATTCATAGCTACTATGCTTCAAGATCCAGGTCAGAAACTTGTATCTCTGAGCCTTCACTTTAGGATCATAGGTGAGCCTTCCAATTGTGGTTTGTTGTTCATTCAAGATATCATCAAGTTGACAACCAGGAATAGCTACTACACTGTTCTTTATGTCAATATATTAAAAACAACTTTTAGAATAATTTCAGTTAATTGTGACATTTGTGCTTGTATTGTAATTTCTTGCCATGATGGCGTGCTATCCAAAGGGGACTTTAACAGTCTCAGAGCAGAATAGAAAGGGGAGTGAGGGAGGAACTCTGTGATGGGCAAATGGAGGAAGGGGGCAGCCATCAGGATGTAAAGTGAATGAGTCCATAAATAAATAAATAGATAAATAAATAAATGGCAAAAGGGAACTGGATACAAATTCTTTAAATAATTTTATACTTAGTGTTTCCTTATAAATCATGACATATTACTTATACTAGATATATTCCTTACCATTGAATTGTCTGTTGCTTTCTATTAGAACTGTGGCTAAGTTTTCAATGAAGTACTTGCTGATGTACTTACAAGAAAATTACTGTGACAGTGATGAGGTTGAGAAATGAGTGACAATATAGGGAATGTGTTTCTGTAAGCAGACATTAGCAGTGTCTCTGTAACATCATATTATTCATAAATAAGCACCACAAGTCATTATTCAATTTTCATGTCAGAATAAACTGAATCTCAGTTATTTCATTCATTTAATTTGTAAATATTTTTTTAAAGAATCTATGAAATATTCCTATTTCAGGTATGATAATCAAGTGAAAAACAGGTACATTTCTGATTTTGTGAAATTCATATTCTCTTCTGGGATGATAAATGAAAGTAAAACAACAAGAATAAGAAGTATAAAGAGAGACACAGGAGGATGTACATATAGTGTGTGCAGCATGTGGAGAATATATTACTCTTGTCAGAGAAGATCCATGAGAGAGCAGCTACTGGAGTGAATATTTGAATGGAAACAGTTCTTACTGAAGGAGCCAATACAAAGCAAATTAACAAGATTGGCTGACGTAAACATAAAAAGAATAGGAAAAAACTGGGAGAATACCAAAAGAACTTGCAAAAAATGAATGTTCATTGTGAAATATTTCAAAACACTTTCTGAAGGAAAACTGCATATCATAATTTCTTAGCTGGAAGTACCATTTGAAGATGGTGAAGATTTATTTATTCATTTTGTGTATATGAATAATTCAAATTTCTTTTTTTAAAAAAGATTTATTTATTCATTTTGTGTATATGAGTACACTGAAGCTATCTTCTGATACACCAGAAGAGGGCATCAAATTACATTACAGATGGTTGTGGGTGACCATGTGTTTGCTGGGAATTGAATGTAGAACCTTTGGAAGAGCAGTCCGTGCTCTTAACTGCTGAGTGCTCTTTCTAGCCTGAATAATTACATTTTCATATGATATTTATATTCCCTTTTGAAATTTCAAGTATAAACATGATATAGTAATACAAAATGATTTCATACTGCAGAAATAGTTCTTAATAGAAAATTTTAGAATAAATCACTTGTGAATGTCAAAAAGGAAACATGTACTTTCAATTAATTATTGATCATGTTTTTACCTGACTCATCTCAATGTAGAGGGAAATAAATATTGCACAAATATTACATTTATAGAAAGCAAATGCGATATTAGAGTATTATAACTATATTAGTGATAAAATAACACCAAAATCAATATATGGAAGAAATAGTTTATTTAGGATTAGTGTTTAAGAGGGATAGAAGTCATCATGACAGCAGGCTTAGCAACAAAACTCTTGAAGCAGTACCACAATCTGGTGATCAAGTGTTTAAATAGGTGAGTATATAGGAGATGTTTCTCATTTAAAACATCACACTTCCATCCATTTACCTAAAAAAAATCATGAATTCATTTTTTAAATTGCTGAATAGTACTCCATTGTGTATATATCCCACATTTTCTGTATCCATTCCTCCATTGAGAGATATCTGGGTTCTTTCCAGCTTCTGGCTATTATAAATAAGGCTGCTATGTACATAGTAGAACATGTGTCCTTATTGCATGCTGGGAAATCCTCTGGGTATATGCCCAGAAGAGGTATAGCAAGGTCCTCCAAAAGTGTCATGTAGTAATGCAATCACAATAGAATACACATGGAATGCAATCATTGATAAATGGATATTAATTAGCCCTGAAGCTCTGAATACTGAAGATACAATTAGCATATGAAATGATTCCCATGAAGAAGGAAGAAGAGGGCCCTAATCCTGGAAAGGCTTGATCCAGCATTTTAGGGGAGTACCAGGACAGAGAAAAGGGAGGGGGAAAGATAGGAGAATGGATGGAGAGAAGAGGGCTTATGGGACATATGGGGAGAGGAGAACTGGGAAAGGGGAAAGCTTTTGGATTTTGTAAACAATGAATATAGAAAATAAAAATATAGAAAATAAAAAAATAAAACATCACACTTACCAAATACTTTTAAAGTTATCCTGAGAATTGGCATTGATAGGATATAATATACCTGGACAAATAACATGTATTTAGTGTTGGCATTGGCCCGTGTAATATGGAAGTTGGAAAGTAACATGATATCGTGCCTTTAAGCTTGAGAAGTAGAGAAGCTGGTCATTAATTTCATCTGACTTAGACATGATAATCAAAGCCTAGAGTCAGAAAACTGGGTTATAGCCAATCTATACACTTCTCAGAATAGATTTTCAGGATTTTATGGTAACCTGGCTATTTTCCTGCCATCCCACAGATACTATAATTTGATTAATCTAATAAAGGTGCTGATTAAAAACAGTTAGGACCAGATCATCAGGTATGATGGCTGAGACTGATAGGAGATGAATGCTCAGGGCAAAGTGGGAGGAGGGGAAAGGAGAGGGAGTGACGAACATAAAGAAAGAGGAAGGGAGGGGAGATAGCGAATAGAGAGAGAGAGTGAGAGAGAGACAGAGAGACAGAGAGAGACAGAGAGAGATAGAGAGACAGAGAGAGACAGAGGGAGAGAGAGAGACAGAGAGAGACAGAGAGAGGTAGAGAGACAGAGAGAGACAGAGAGAGACAAAGAGAGAGAGACACACATACACACACACACACAGAGAGAGAGAGAGAGAGAGAGAGAGAGAGAGAGAGAGAGAGAGAGAGAGAGAGAGAATGATGCAGGACAAGAGAGAAAGAGGAGGGTTGTATTTCTTTGAGGTCTAATTAGTGGGATCACATTCACCCATATACATGATAGACTGTCTTAGTTTGAAATATAACTGCTTCTCATTCTAGATACTTGTATTCTTGGAAATATGGTCACAGGTATACCAGTAATTCAATAGGATGAAAACATAAAATTAAGCACCACAAATTGAAACATTACATATGTAATTCTATAAACTTTACCATACTCATAAGCATATCATGGAATACTTCCATGCACTAATAATTTCATAATATTTATTTTAAAATTGCTTTATGTGTATTTGCATTGAAATGTAGCAGGAAAAATATATGCAGTTAACTGATAAATCAGTAGTTTTAATGGGATTTTGAAAACTCTAAATTATCATATATTACACAAGGATATAATTCTGATTAAAATATTTTCCAAGTGTTTTGAAGAAGAAAAGATATCATTTTATCAACTTGAATTTATTGTGGACTTAAACTCTAATTCAGCACAGGGAGGAAATCTGAGAAGAATGAAGTCATAAACTTCTCCATACAAAGTTAAATTAAAATCCTTTTTTCCTTTTTTAAAGCAAATGAATGCATTCTTAAACTTAGTAATGTATTATCAACTTTATGAATGCATTCTTGACCTCCTTGTTCCTCATGCTATAGACTAGAGGATTCAGTATGGGAATGACCATGGTGTAGAATACAGATGTAAGTTTGTCTGTGTCCATGGAATGACTGGAGCTGGGCTGTAAATACATAAATATAACAGTTCCATAAAAAATGGAGACTGCAGTGAAGTGGGAGGCACAGGTGGCTATAGCCTTGTGATATCCTGAAGCTGAGTGCATCTTTAAGATGGAGACAAAAATTAACATGTAAGATGTACAGATAACTATTAGAGCAAAAAACACATTTAAACTCTCAATGTAAAGAAGAACAAGTTCTCTAACTTGATTATCAAAACAAGTTAGAGCCATGATTGCAGGAATATCACAGAAAAAATGATGGATCACATTGGACTTGCAGAAGGAGAGAGTAAATATGTCTGCGATATGAATGGAGGCATTCATAAAACTGATGACATATGAGCCAGTGATGAGCCATGTACACACACTTGTAGTCATGATGGTTGTATAGTGTAGGGGCTTACACACTGCTGCATAGCGATCATAGGCCATGGAGGCCAACAGATAATTCTCCACAGTAGCAAAGCCTGCAAAAAAGAACATCTGAGCAGCACAATCATTGTAAGAAATGATCTTGTCTCATCCAAGAAGCTCAGTCATGACTGTGGGGGTGACAGCTGAAGAGTAACAGAAATCCACCAGAGAAAGATTACCAAGGAAAATGTACATGGGTGTGTGGAGCCGAGAATCCAGGACAATCAGCAGGATCATCCCTAGGTTTCCCACCAGGGTGATGGTGTAGATGAGAAGGAAGGTGATAAATAGTGGAAGCTGCAGGTCTGGGTCATTTGTGAGTCCCAGCAAAATGAATTCTGTTACTTCTGTACTGTTCTTCATTATTGTTATCTTATAATCATTGTGTTCTTCATAGTAATAAAAAACAAAAGTATGATTGGTTGAAAATTCCACGGAACTTAACAATATCAACTATATTCTTTTAAAATATTTTTTCATGCAATATAATTTGATTATATTCTTTTCCCTTCTCTCAACTCTTTCCAGATTCTTTCCATTTTACTCGTTATGCCAACTTGTATTTCTATATTTCAGGAAACTAGTGTGAAATTTAGAACTAACTTGGGTGTATCAATTACACACGTATCATATTGAAGGGATACTAATGAAATTTAAAAATTCAAAAATTTATATATTTGTTAATTGTGATGTAAACAATTTAATAAATTAATTAATATGTCTTATGTAAATACATCTGTCCATGAAGTCATGTTCAATTATTATTTCAGCAATACCTAACACATCCTTTTCTCTTATCTGTGAAGAATGACTAATGACTTTTTAGATATGCCACTTATCTATTTTCTATCACCAATCTGTTACAGTCTGTGCCAATCTCTGACCATATACTTTCGAGGTTTTTCCTCTGTATTTTCTTAGGTAAAATTTAATTTATCTGAACTCACTCTTTTTGTTCAAACGCACCAAAATTTTGGGGTTTCACACTTACCTTCAAAGTAATTGATTAGGCAGTAATTTAATTCCTTCTGCCACATATTTCTTCATTTTGGTGGTAAAAGAAGAAAACTATGAAATCTAGAGCATGACATCATAACTTCTTTAATACCCACATTGTCCAATACACACATACACACACGCACACACATTTTTATCAGGATATATATTACCATATCTGTAAATATTCAAGTCGCTTGAAGATGAGTACTTGGGATGCTCAATGGACTACTTGGAGTAACGGATTACCTGATGTTGTGGATAGCTGGGAGGGGGGCAAGAGGGTACTCAACCTGTAGTGTCAGTTCTGAACATGTTATGCTATCAGATTTAGTAGACAAAACGGCAGAGGTTCCTGGGAGAGACAGGTACCTATCAAATCTACCATTTATCTCATGAGGAATTGGTCCTAGAATAATTTTCACCAAGATCTTGTTTCTTCCAATCTTAAGACATAAATAATAGCCACTTGCAGATACTACTGGGAGAAATAAACATACATCAAGGCATTAAATTGTGACTGTTAACTACAATTTATGAAGTGTTAGCTATACTGTTACTGTCAATATGAGGTGATGGTCTTTACGTTTGTTCAACCTAGGCTAGGTCACATTCAAGAATTTAGCCTCAAGAATTATAAAAGCTTTGCTCTCTTAATTTTTCTTTATTCCATACTGGGTCATTGGGGTCATCTGTTTTCTCATGTGCTTCTTAGACTATCCTTATCTCCTATCCCTAAATGTCCCTACACTTTACAGCCATTTTAGGTCATATTTCTTTTCTATTATTTTTAAAATTTTAAACTATTGCATTTATTTTAGCCTTTTTTTATAATAGCAAGTCAAAGTATTTTTCAACATAAGTATAGGAATAAGCTTAAATGTATATCTAGAATTAGTGCTGTACAATTTCACTTTAACATTATAAAGTACAAGAATTATCATTACATCTTTTCTATATCATGCTTTTTGTTGAAAAATGAGGCCACAAATTTGACAGAGAGAAAGGACATTATATGGAAGAATTTAGAGGGAGATAATATAAGGAGTAAACTATATAATTATATTTTCATCTTAAAAATAAAATATTCTTTAAAAACAAAATTAGCCTCATTTTGAATATCATTTTAACCATGATTTATTTTATATAAGGCAAAAGTCAATACAGAACTTGCAGTTTGCCCTTCATAAAAATAAGACCTTTATTGAAGAGTATTATCAATGTCTCAGAATGAGCCTGACTTTAGCTGTGTTTTAATTGAGAATGGAGACCATGTTCCTGGCTTCCATCTTAGCAGTGTTTCCTAAATATCTTATTCTTTTCGGGCCTGATGCCTCTTGCTGCAAAAGGAGAACTAAATAGTAGGGCAATTTTAAAAATAATTTTTTTCTTAGAAACTATTGTTTCATTCGGATAAAAGAGCCCAGTTTCATTATTCCTTTCCTGTCAAAACTAAGTCATGGAGACTAAACTTTGTTCTCACTTTATGGGACACATTTAGGGTCACAGATTTCTTTAGGTGGTAATTTCTGTGTTGGAAAGTATTTTTTTTTATTTTTTTAATTTTTTTTTATTCGATATAATTTATTTACATTTCAAATGATTTCCCCTTTTCTAGCCCCCCCCTCCCCGAAAGTCCCGTAAGCCCCCTTCTCTTCCCCTGTCCTCCCTCCCACCCCTTCCCAGTTCCCCGTTCTGGTTTTTCCAAATACTGTTTCACTGAGTCTTTCCAGAACCAGGGACCACTCCTGCTTTCTTCTTGTATCTCATTTGATGTGTGGATTATGTTTTGGGTATTCCAGTTTTCTAGGTTAATAACCACTTATTAGTGAGTGCATACCATGATTCACCTTTTGAGTCTGGGTTACCTCACTTATTTGCAGACGACATGATAGTCTACCTAAGTGACCCAAAAAACTCCACTAGAGAGCTCCTACAGCTGATAAACAACTTCAGCAAAGTGGCAGGTTATAAAATCAACTCAAGCAAATCAGTGGCCTTCCTATACTCAAAGGATAAGCAGGCTGAGAAAGAAATTAGGGAAATGATCCCCTTCACAATAGCCACAAACAGTATAAAGTATCTTGGGGTGACTCTTACCAAACATGTGAAAGATCTGTATGACAAGAACTTCAAGACTCTGAAGAAGGAAATGGAAGAAGACCTCAAAAAATGGGAAAACCTCCCATGCTCATGGATCGGTAGAATCAATATAGTTAAAATGGCCATTTTGCCTAAAGCACTATACAGATTCAATGCAATACCCATCAAAATCCCAACTCAATTCTTCACAGAGTTAGAAAGAGCAATTATCAAATTCATCTGGAACAACAAAAAACCCAGGATAGCTAAAACTATTCTCAGCAACAAAAGAAAATCTGGGGGAATCAGTATCCCTGACCTCAAGCAATACTACAGAGCAATAGTGTTAAAAACTGCATGGTATTGGTACAGTGACAGGCAGGAGGATCAATGGAACAGGATTGAAGATCCAGAAATGAACCCACATACCTATGGCCACTTGATCCTCGACAAAGAGGCTGAAAACATCCAATGGAAAAAAGATAGCCTTTTCAACAAATGGTGCTGATTCAACTGGAGGTCAGCATGCAGAAGAATGTGAATTGATCCATCCTTGTCTCCTTGTACTAAGCTCAAATCCAAATGGATCAAGGAAAGTATTTTATTTGAATGGATTTTTTTGTTAAATAATGCTATTTTATCTTTTGTCTTTTATTTTTCTTCTCTCATATAATGCATCCTGATCAATCCTCTCAATTACGTGCCACACCCCCATCTCTCCCCTAGATCCGTTGTTCCCATGTTTCCCTTCAGAAAAAAGCAGGCCTCAAATGGATATAAACTGAACATGGCATAACAAGTTACAATAAGACTAGTCATATATCCACATATCAAGGTTGGACAAGGCAGCCCAAATCATAAAACAAATTATCACTGTTAGTGATTTAAGGAGATAAGGTTTAGCATGTATTATAAGGGGTTAATATATGAATGACATGCCCGTGAGTGTTTTATTATGTAAGAAAAATGTTATACTTTACCAACAAGATAGTTGAGTATTTGAGAAATGTGATGCTCTAAAATTATACAAACTTCTTGAAGGGGAAAATCTCTAGATTCAGGAGTTGAATAATCAGCACGATATAGAGGTAAAAAGTGTTGGATTGCAGGTTAAAGCATTTTAGGAATATTTTCATATTTCAAGATGCATCATTTTCCTCCTTTGCATATTTGTTTATATTTTGTAATTTACACTGAGATGAAAATATATACAGAACATGATAAGGTCACCAGTTACTATTCAAAGTATCATCTGTCTTATTCTTTGTTTATATTTCTGGGGATAGAATCACTCTGGTGATAAAGCACCAAATCTCTGTAGTGAATATTGTGACATTTACAAATACTTCAGATGATTTGTAGGATCATCTGGATCTTCCACCAGGACAGGTTTAAAAACACTTTTGCTTTTCAAGAAATTCATAGCAGATCCATGCAACCATCTGCTTCTATTTGTACTAAACTTCTTAATTTAGTGTTTATGCAATATACTTATCTGATTTCTTTAAAAGAAAGAATATTCACCATGCAGTATTCAGTCCAAAATCCTCAAACTATCTGTGGAATGTTGGGTAGGTACCTTCTGAGGAGTACATTCAGCTAATGGTCAAAAGGTCCAAGCTTAGTGAGGTAGAAGAACAATAAGTAAAATCACATAAACATAAACCAAGTTCTAACTTTATCATTCATTTTTCCGTGTACTTAGAAGAATTACTTACTTTTATATTTATAAAATTAACATAGTAAATAAATCACATCTCCCATCCAATTCCCATGTTATGTCTATAAATGACAAACTACAGTGGTCTGTAGCACATATCATGGAGAGGTTATCATTGGAAGGTCATTACATGTGATTTTCTTCTTGACTATTTACCTTAATTATGTTTGCATCCTGATAGCAAATCCTGAGGCAAGAGTAATAGCCATTCATAAGAGTGAATTCCATTGAATGGCTATAGCATGTCCCTTCTACAGTGAGATACTCTGGAGTCTGGCTGATGTTTTGGGGCAAAAATTGGGGTAGAGATTTGTAGACTTGTATATCTCTGGAGAGGGTCCTTATGAGAATACCTGAAGTTTCTTTCTTGGGACGAAACTATTATTGGTCTTTAGGGATCAACCTATTTTCAAATTTTTATATATTTGTAATTTATAAATAACAATTTTATGAATTCATTCATTTTCACTGGCAAAAGTTAAAAATGATTAATTGTATATATTACTGTGGTGTGGTATCATGAGACATTTTTGTAGATACATGCACTGTTTGAGGCTAAATTCATACTAAGTATCTTTGTCTACTGAAATATTTATCATTTCTTCATTGTAAGGACTTAAAACATCTATTTCTAGATTTTAAAAATATAAAATATATAATACTTTTCTATTTCTAGCCTTTTTACTGTTTAGTAAGCTATTGCTTCCACGTATTTGTAAGATAATATCAATTGGCATTTTAGATTTCCAAATATAGATAAAGCTTATGCAAAAAATCAAACATTTAAAAAATAAACCTTGATTAGGCACACATATAAGCCAGTATCCATAACTAAGTAGGTTAACAATATATTAAAAACCCTACTAAGTTTAGTTAAGTTTTGAAATTAAGCTTCTAGGGACTTGTGAGATGGTAAGCAAAATAAAATGCTTGCTTCACAAGTATTAGGAACTCAGTTGGGATCCTTAGTATCTGAAAAAACCTTATTAGTAACCTTAAAAAACCATATTGCACAACGACCTTATTTCTGCTTATTCCATCTTTCAGATGGAATTCCTGATAGGTCCCTTTTTGTGAGTGCTCCATAGCCTCAGTAATAGTGTCACGGGGCCCTTGAACTGGATCCCATTTTGGGTCTCTTGCTGGACCTTCTTTTCCTCAGCCTCTTCTCCATTTCTATTCCTGCAGTTCTTTCAGATAGGAACAATTATGGGTCAGCGTTTTGACTGTAGAATAGGAACACCATCCCTCACTCAATGCCCCGTCTTCTCCCCACATTTCATAGGGCATTTCATTTAAGGTTCCTCCCTTTGAGTGCTGAGAGTCTTTCACTTCCTAGCTCTCTAGTACATTCTGAAGAGTCCCCCAACTTCCTTCTGAGTTTGCCTGTTTCCATTCTTTCTGCTGGCCTCAAGGGCTTCAGTTCTTTTTCCAATCCCTATACCAGATCATGTCCCCATCCCTCCCCCATCCCCTTTACCTCCCAGGTTCCTCCTTTCCCCCTCCTTGTGGTTGTTTTCTTCTCCTTCTCAAGTGGGACTGAGCTGTCCTTACTTAGATCCTTCAGCTTGTTGACCTTTTTGAGTTTTGTGGAGTACATCTTGGGTATTTATATATATATATATAGGCTAATATCCACTTATTAGTAAGTATATACCCTGCACGTCCTTTTGGGTCTGAGTTACCTCACTCAGGATGACATTTTCTAGTTTTATCCATTTGCCTGAAAAACTCTATGATCCTCTTTCATGTCAATTGAAATAACCTATAGCTATTAAAATTCTAAATATTATTTGTCATATAACTTATTGATAATTTCTTTCCTCTTGTAATATTTTTGTGTGTTTCATGGATACTTATTTATTTATTTATTTATTTATTTATTTATTTATTTATTTATTTATTTATTTATCTATTTATTGTTTTTTTTAATAAATTCTTTAACCTCTTTTGCGTCCAGTCTTTTTCACACTCTATGTCTGCCCTATGACTGTTCTACATTCCATACTTCCTCCCCCAAACCTTGTCTCCAAGAGGATGCTCCCACTCACCACCTCTATCCAACCAGACCTCTTCATTCCCTGAGGCCTCAAGTGTCTTGAGGGTTAGTTGCATCTTCTTTCACTGAGTCAAAACCTGGAAGTCTTCTGCTGCATGTGTGTTGGGGCCTCATATCACCTGGTTTATGCTGCCTGGCAGGCAGCTCAGTGTCAGAGACATCTGGGAGGTCCAGGTCAGTTGAGACTGCTGATCTTTCTGTAGGGTCATCCTCCTCCTCAGGTATATCCAGCATTTTTTCTAATTCAATGTACAGAAGCTAGTGACATGAGTCATTAGCTTCTGTACATTGGTTGAGTATGAATATCTGCATCTGACTCCGCTACTTGTTGGATCATTCAGAAGGCAGTCAGGTTAGGCTCCTGTTTGTAAGCAAACCATAATATCACTAATAGTGTCAGGCGTTGGGTCCTCTCCTTGAGCTGGATTGCAATTTGGACTTGTCACTTGACCTTCTTTTTCTCAGGCTCTTTTCCATTTCTTTTTTCTAGAATCAGTGTAACTCAATCACTGGGTACATCAACTAAAATCTTAATATTGTAAGCCATATTAAATCTAAATCCTGTGGTGGTGAATCCTGGTGGCTTTGCTATTGAAAGCAGGAGACACTACTGGCTATATCTTGCCCTCTCACTATTCCCTTGCAAAAAGCACCCCCCCCCCTCTCTCTCTCTCTCTCTCTCTCTCTCCTTCCCTTCTTCCTCTGTTCAAGTCAGAAGTTCTACCTACTCTGCCAGTGATTGTTCCTTTTATTCATTCAGGTTCACTCGACTCATTCCCTGTTCCAACATCCCCTCTTGGGAAGCAGAATTAACCTCAAAATATAAACCTTACCAGGTCCATCAACAATACTTCCCATTTTCTGTCCACTTAAAAGACTTTTATCTCAGATGAAAATTGAGTGCAACTATTACTATTTTGTACTTGATAAAGTACAAGTTAGACGTATCACCCACTCCATCATTTTTCAATAAAATAGAACACTGTCATCTATTCTAAATTAAAAGACTTATTATAATTCTACTCCTGAATTATATCCTGGCTTTATATTGTATGTCATCTGACAACCATCATTTCAAATCTCCACTCTCAATGTAAATAGCCTGGTTTAGATATGAGACTCTAAGTAGTCTCTCAAGCCCATCAAAAATCTGAGAATTTTTGGCAGACCACATGGTACCAGTTGGGGGTGTTTTCATCTCAGCAGACTATCTGGCCTGGGGGTCCCAAAACATCTCACTCTACCCAGAATCACTAAATTCCCTCCATCAAGTTGCGACCACACCAGCCCTATCCTTCAAACTCCTCATGGCCTTTTGTGGAGCACATCAGGCAAACCCACACTTTGCTTCCATACCTTTCTCTCTGGAACCCAGTCTAGTTGCCTAGAGAAGCAAAAAAAATAAAAAATAAAAAATAAAAAATAAAAAAAAACCCACAAAAAACCCCACACATACTTAACTCAGAAACAATGGTAACTCAATCTCTGGGTACAAAAACTAGAATCCTAAGCTTGTGAACCACATTATATCTAATTCCTCTGGTGGCAAATCCTGGTGGATCCAGCTTGCAAACCAGGGAACACTAGTGGCTACATCTTGTCCTTTTGCTATCCCAGTACAAAAGGCTCTTTTTTATTTCTGACACTGCATTTCTTTCAGACAGTAACAATTCTGGGTCAGAGTTAATGACTGTGGGATGGCAACTCCATCCTTCTACTTGATGCCCTGTCTTTCTACTGGAGATAGATTCTATCTCCCAACTGGAGGGCATTTCATCTAAAGTCCCTTTGAGTCCTGAGAGTCTCTCACCTCCCAGCACTCTGGTGCATTCTGGAGGGTCCCCTGAACCTTATATCTCCTAATGTTTCCCATTTCCATTTTCCTGTCAGCCCTCAGTGCTATCTTCCTGTTCTCCAACCCCCAAGACATTATTATGTCCCCCACTTCTGCTCGCTGTCCTCTATCCCACCCAAATCCCTTCCTCCTTCTCTCCTCTACCATTGATAGCTTTTTTCTTCTACCCAAGTGGGATTGAGGCTTCCTCACTTGGGCTCTTCTCTTTGTTAACCTTTTAGAGTTCTGAGGATTGTATCCTGGGCATTCTGCATTTCTTTGGCTAAGGGAGTACATACCATGCATGTCCTTTGGGTTGGAGTTACCTTACTTAGGATGATATATTCCATTTCAATCCACTTGGCTTCAAAACTCATGATATCCTCATTTTTAATAGCGGAGTAATATTTCATTGTGCAAATGAACCACTTTTTCTGGATCAATTCTTCTGTTGTGGGTCATCTGGGTTATGTTCAATTTGTGGCTATCACAAGCAAGGCCACTATGAACATTATGCAGTGCATGTCACTCTGGTATGGTGGGGCATCTTTTTGGGTATATGCCCAAGAATGGTATACCTGGGTGTTCAGGTAGATCTATTTTCAATCTTCTGAGGAACCTCCAGATTGATTTCCAGAGTAGATGTATGGATGTATATCAGTTTGTAATCCCACCAGCAAGGGAAGAATGTTGCTCTTTCTCCACTTTCTTAAGATTTTAATCTTAGCCATTCTGATTGGTATAAGGTGGAATCTCAGCATCATTTTGATTTGCGTTTCCCTGATCACTATGGACTTTGAACATTTTTGTTAGTGCTTCTCAGGCATTGAAGACTCCTCTGTTGTGAATTCTCTGTTCAGTTCTATACCCCATTTTTTTTTAATTGGGCCATTTGCTTTTTTAGCATTTAGCTTCTTGATTTACTTATATATTTGGATATTAGCACTCTATGGGATGTGGGGTTAGTGAAGAATTCTTCCTAATCTGTAGGTTGCCGATTTGTCCTATAGACTGTCTTTTTCCTTTCAGAAGCTTTTCCTTTAACTTAGGTCCCATTTATTAATTCTTTTTTTTTATATTTACTTTCTATATTCTTTGTTTACATTCTAAAAGCTTTCCCCTTTCCCAGTCCCCCCACCCATATGTCCCATAAGTCCTCTTCTCTCCATCCATTCTCCTATCTTTCCCCCTCCCTTTTCTCTGTCCTGGTTCTCTCCTACAATGCTGGATCAAGCCTTTCCAGGATTAGGGCCCTCTTCTTCCTTCTTCATGGGAATCATTTGATATGCTAATTGTATCTTCAGTATTCAGAGCTTCAGGGCTAATTACTATCCACTTATCAATGATTGCATTCCATGTGTATTCTTTTGTGATTGTATTACTTCGCTTAGGATGATATTTTCCAGTTCCACCCATTTGCCTAAAACTTCATGAATTAATTGTTTTTAATTGCTGAATAGTACTCCATTGTGTATATATACCACATTTCTGTATCCATCCCTCCACTGAGGGATATCTGGTTCTTTCCAGCTTCTCGCTATTACAAATAAGGCTGCTATGAACATAGTGGAGCATTTGTCCTTATTGCATGCTGGGGAATCCTCTGGGTATATGCCCAGGAGAGGTATAGCAGGGTCCCCCCAAAGTGTCATGTCCAGTTTTCTTAGGAACCGCCAGACTTATTTCCCTCTTGATCTTAGAGTTTGAGTCATTGGAGTTCTGTTTAGGAAATTTCCCCTCCATGCCCATGAGTTTGAGGTTATTTCTCACCTTCTCTTCTATTACATTTGGTGTTTCTGGTTTTATGTCAAAGTCCTTGATTAACTTGAACTTGAGCATTGTGCAAGGTGAAAAATATGGATTTATTTTCATTTTTCTGCAACCAGCTGCCAGTTAGACCAGTATACTAATCTATGCCATGGGGGTTCACTGATCCTGGGGCCAGCAACCAGGGAGCATTCAGGAACTGGAACTAAATCTCCTATGTATTTGTAATAAAAGTGCAGCTTGGTCTTCTGGTGGGACTCCCCAACAAGTGGAGGTGGAGCTATCTCTGTCTTTGATTCTTCCCATTGGATCCCCTTCCTTCTACTTGGACTGCCTGCTTAGGCCTTAGTGGGAGAGGAAATGCCTAATTTTGTTTGGATTTGACTTCCCAGTATGGTGTGGTACTCAAGAGAAGCTCCTTTTTTTCTGAGAAATGGAGCGTGTAATGGTGGGAAGAATTTGTATGGGTGGTACTAGGAAGAGTAGAGGGAAGGGAATATGATCAGGATAAACAGTGAATAAAAAAATAAATTTCAGATTATAGAAGAAATTAAAGGGTCATTGTAAATTACCTTTAATAAAATCAAATAATGTTTTAAATTGTAAAAATGGTTGAAAGAATGCATAGTGTTCTTTATGTCAATATATTAAAAAACTACTTTTAGAATCATTTCAGTTAATTGTGCCATTTGTGCTTGTGTTGTAATTTCTTGCCATTATGGGCTGCTTCCCAAAGGGGACTTCAACAGTCTTAGAGCAGAATAGGAAAGGGAGTGATGGAGGGACTATGTGAAGGACGAACCTGAGGATGTAAAGTGAATAAGTAAGTAAGTAAATAAATAAATAAAAAAGGCAAAAGGGTCACTGGATACAAATCCTTTAAATAGTTTCATACTTAGTATTTCCTTATAAATTATGACATATTACTTATACTAGTTATATTTCTTACCATTTACTGGTCTGCTGCTTTCTATTAGAACTTTGGGGAAGTTTTCAATAAACTACTTGCTGATGTACTTACAAGAAAATTACTTTAAAAGTGATGAGGGTGAGAAATAAGTGACAATGTAGGGGATGTGTTTCTGTAAGCAGACATTAGCAGTGTCTCTGTAACATCATATTATTCATAAATAAGCGCCATAGCCCATTATTTGATTATCATGTCACAATAAACTGAAGCTCAGTTATTTCATTCATTTAATTTGTAAATATTTTTTGAGAATCTATGAAATATGTCTATTTCAGGTATGATAATCAAGTGAGAATTCCTACATTGCTGATTTATGAAATTCATATTCTCCTCTGGTATGATAAATGAAAACAACACAAAAAATATAAAGAGCAATACAGTAGGATGTACATATAGCATGTGCCACATGTGGAGGATGCATGACTCTTAAACATTTTTAGAGAGGATCCATGCGAGAGCAGCTACTGGAGCAAATATTTGAATGGAATGGACACACTTCTTACTGGATGAGCCAATGCAAGGCAAATGAACAAGATTAGCTGATATAAAAATAAAGCATAGGACAAAGCCTGGGAGAATGACAAAAGAACTTACTAAAAATGAATGTTCATTGTGAAATATTTCAAAGCACTTTCTGAAGGGAAAACTGTTTATCATAATTCTTCAGTTTGATTAAAATACCATTTGAAGATAGTGAACAATATGTGAATAATTCCAATTTCTTTTTTAAAAAATATTTATTTATTTTGTGTAGATGAGTACACTGAAGCTATGATACACCGGAACAGGGCATCAAATCCCATTACAGATGGTTATGGGCCACCATGTATTTGCTAGAAATTGAATATAGAACCTCTGGAAGAGTAGTCAGTGCACTTAACCTCTGAGCGATCTCTCCAGCCTGAATAATTCCATTTTCATGTGCTTTTTATTTTCCCTTTTGAAATTTCAAGTATAAACATGTTATGGTAATACAAAATGATTTAATCCAGGAGAAATAATTATTAATAGGACATTTCAGAATTAATCACTTGTCAATGTCAAACAGGAAACATACTTTCAATTAATTATTAATCATGTTTTATTTGATTCATCTCAATATAGAGGGAAATAAATATTATACAAATATTACATTTATACAAAGCAAATGATATAATACATTATATCATAACTATATTAGTGATAAACACAAAACACCAAAAGCAATTTATGGAAGAAATAATTTATTTAGGATTAGAATTTCAGAGGGATAGAAGTCCATCATGGCATCAAGCTTAGGGACAAGAGGCAGGCACTATGTAAGGAGCTGGAAGCTGAGAGATCACATATTCAACCACAAACTTTAAGGAGAGTAAAACCTGGAAATGATGGCAAGTCTATAAATCTCAAATGCCTGTACCTCCTCTAACAAGTCTCTACTACTTAAAACTCTTCAAGTATATGGTGATAAAGTGTTCAAACAGGTGAGCATATAGGAGACATTTCTCATTCAAAACATCACATTTTCCAAATGCTTTAGTCACGTTAAAGTTATTCTGAGAATTGACATTGATAGGATATAATATACCTGGACAAATAGCAGGTATTTAGTGTGGGCATTGACCCATATAGAAGCTGGAAAGTACCATGATATCCTGCCTTTAAGCTTGAGAAGAAGAGAAGCTGGTCTGAAGTTGAGCATTTTTTAAAGATGTTTTTCTGCCATCTGAGTTCTTCAGGTGAGAATTCTTTGTTTAACTCTGTACCCCATTTTTAATAGGGTTATTTGGTTTTCTGGGATCTAATTTCTTGAGTTCTTTGTATATATTGGATATTATCCCTCTATCTGATGTAGGGTTGGTGAAGCTCTTTTTCCAATTTGTTGGTTGCTGATTTGTCCTTTTGATGGTGTCCTTTGCTTTACAGAAACTTTGTAATTTTATGAGGTCCCATTTGTCAATTCTTGATCTTAGAGCATAAGCAATCGGTGTTCTGTTCAGGAACTTTCCCCCTGTACCAATGTCCTCAAGGGTCTTCCCCAGTTTCTTTTCTATTAGCTTCAGAGTGTCTGGCTTTATGGGGAGGTCCTTGATCCATTTGGAGTTGAACTTAGTACAAGGAGACAAGGATGGATCAATTCGCATTCTTCTGCATGCTGACCTCCAGTTGAACCAGCACCATTTGCTGGAAAGGCTATCTTTTTTCCATTGGATGTTTTCAGCCCCTTTGTCGAGGATCAAGTGGCCATAGGTGTGTGGGTTCATTTCTGGATCTTTAATCCTGTTCCATTGATCTACCTGCCTGTCACTGTACCAATACCATGCAGTTTTTAACACTATTGCTTGGTAGTATTGCTTGAGGTCAGGGATACTGAGTGTTTTTCTGAATAAATCTTCAATTTTATCAAAAAAACAAAAAACAAAAAACAAAAAAATGCATTCTTGACTTCCTTGTTCCTCAGGCTGTAGACTAGAGGATTCATCATGGGAATAACCATGGTGTAGAATACAGTTGTAAGTTTGACTGTATTCATGGAATACCTGGAGCTGGACTGTAAATATATAAAGATGACAGTTCTATTGTCAATGGAGACTGCAGTAAGGTGGGAAGCACAAATGAATATAGTCTTGTGATGTCCTAAAGCTGAGTGCATCTTTAAGATGGTGACAAAAATTAACATGTAAGATGTACAGATAACTATTAGAGCAAAAAAAAAACACATTTAAACACTCAATATAAAGAAGAACAAGTTCCTTAACTTGATTATCCCTATCAAATTTCCAACTCAATTCTTTTTTTTCCATGACAAACATTTTTTTTTATTTGATATAATTTATTTACATTTCAAATGATTTCCCTTTTCTAGCCCCCCCCACTCTCCGAAAGTCCCATAAGCCCTCTTCTCTTCCCCTGTCCTCCCACCCACCCCTTCCCACTTCCCCGTTCTGGTTTTGCCGAATACTGTTTCACTGAGTCTTTTCAGAACAAGGGGCCACTCCTCCTTTCTTCTTGTACCTCATTTGATGTGTGGATTATGTTTTGGGTATTCCAGTTTTCTAGGTTAATATCCACTTATTAGTGAGTGCATACCATGATTCACCTTTTGAGTCTGGGTTACCTCACTTAGTATGATATTCTCTAGCTCCATCCATTTGCCTAAGAATTTCATGAATTCATTGCTTCTAATGGCTGACTAGTACTCCATTGTGTAGATATACCACATTTTTTGCATCCACTCTTCTGTTGAGGGATACCTGGGTTCTTTCCAGCATCTGGCAATTATAAATAGGGCTGCTATGAACATAGTAGAACATGTATCCTTATTACATGGTGGGGAGTCTTCTGGGTATATGCCCAGGAGTGGTATAGCAGGATCTTCTGGAAGTGAGGTGCCCAGTTTTCGGAGGAACCGCCAGACTGCTTTCCAGAGTGGTTGTACCAATTTGCAACCCCACCAGCAGTGGAGGAGTGTTCTTCTTTCTCCACACCCTCTCTAACACCTGCTGTCTCCTGAATTTTTAATCTTAGCCATTCTGACTGGTGTAAGATGAAATCTTAGGGTTGTTTTGATTTGCATTTCCCTAATGACTAATGAAGTTGAGCATTTTTTAAGATGCTTCTCCGCCATCCGAAGTTCTTCAGGTGAGAATTCTTTGTTTAACTCTGTACCCCATTTTTTAATAGGGTTGTTTGGTTTTATGGAGTCTAACTTCTTGAGTTCTTTATATATATTGGATATTAGCCCTCTATCTGATGTAGGATTGGTGAAGCTCTTTTCCCAATTTGTTGGTTGCTGATTTGTCCACTTGATGGTGTCCTTTGCCTTACAGAAACTTTGTAATTTTATGAGGTCCCATTTGTCAATTCTTGCTCTTAGAGCATACGCTATTGGTGTTCTGTTCAGAGACTTTCTCCCTGTACCAATGTCCTCAAGGGTCTTCCCCAGTTTCTTTTCTATTAGCTTCAGAGTGTCTGGCTTTATGTGGAGGTCCTTGATCCATTTGGATTTGAGCTTAGTACAAGGAGACAAGGATGGATCAATTCGCATTCTTCTGCATGCTGACCTCCAGTTGAACCAGCACCATTTGTTGAAAAGGCTATCTTTTTTCCATTGGATGTTTTCAGCCTCTTTGTCGAGGATCAAGTGGCCATAGGTGTGTGGGTTCATTTCTGGATCTTCAATCCTGTTCCATTGATCCTCCTGCCTGTCACTGTACCAATACCATGCAGTTTTTAACACTATTGCTCTGTAGTATTGCTTGAGGTCAGGGATACTGATTCCCCCAGATTTTCTTTTGTTGCTGAGAATAGTTTTAGCTATCCTGGGTTTTTTGTTGTTCCAGATGAATTTGATAATTGCTCTTTCTAACCCTGTGAAGAATTGAGTTGGGATTTTGATGGGTATTGCATTGAATCTGTATAGTGCTTTAGGCAAAATGGCCATTTTAACTATATTGATTCTACCAATCCATGAGCATGGGAGTTTTTTCCCATTTTTTGAGGTCTTCTTCCATTTCCTTCTTCAGAGTCTTGAAGTTCTTGTCATACAGATCTTTCACATGTTTGGTAAGAGTCACCCCAAGATACTTTATACTGTTTGTGGCTATTGTGAAGGGGGTCATTTCCCTAATTTCTTTCTCAGCCTGCTTATCCTTTGAGTATAGGAAGGCCACTGATTTGCTTGAGTTGATTTTATAACCTGCCACTTTGCTGAAGTTGTTTATCAGCTGTAGGAGCTCTCTAGTGGAGTTCTTTGGGTCACTTAGGTAGACGATCATGTCGTCTGCGAATAATGATAGTTTGACTTCTTCCTTTCCAATTTGTATCCCTTTGACCTCCTTATGTTGTCGAATTGCCCGAGCTAGTACATCAAGTACAATATTGAAAAGATAAGGAGAAAGGGGGCAGCCTTGTCTGGTCCCTGATTTCAGTGGGATTGCTTCAAGTTTCTCTCCATTTAGTTTGATGCTGGCTACCGGTTTGCTGTATATTGCTTTTACTATGTTTAGGTATGGGCCTTGAATCCCTGTTCTCTCCAAGACTTTAAGCATGAAAGGATGCTGAATTTTGTCAAATGCTTTTTCATCATCCAATGAAATGACCATGTGGTTTTGTTCTTTGAGTTTGTTTATGTAGTGGATTGTACTGATGGATTTCCGTATATTGAACCAACCCTGCATTCCCGGGATAAAGCCTACTTGATCATGGTGGATGATCGTTTTGATGTGTTCTTGGATTCGGTTGGCAAGAATTTTATTGAGTATTTTTGCATCGATATTCATAAGGGAAATTGGTCTGAAGTTCTCTTTCTTTGTTGGATATTTGTGTGGCTTTGGTATCAGCGTAATTGTGTCTTCGTAGAAGGAATTGGGTAGTGTTCCTTCTGTTTCTATTTTGCGGAATAGTTTGAAGAGTATTGGTGTTAACTCTTCTTTGAAGGTCTGGTAGAATTCTGCACTGAAGCCATCTGGTCCTGTGCTTTTTTTGGTTGGAAGACTTTCTATGACTCCTTCTATTTCTTTAGGCATTATGGGACTGTTTAGATGGTCTAGTTGGTCCTGATTTAATTTTGGTATTTGGTATCTGTCAAGGAAATTGTCCATTTCCTCCAGATTCTCCAGTTGTGTTGAGTACAGGCTCTTGTAGTAGGATCTGATGATTTTTTGGATTTCCTCAGTTTCCGTTGTTATCTCTCCCTTTTCATTTCTAAGTTTGTTAATTTGGATACTTTCTCTGTGCCCTTTGGTCAGTCTGGCTAAGGGTTTATCTATCTTGTTGATTTTCTCAAAGAACCAGCTCCTGGTTTTGTTGATTTTTTTGTATGGTTCTCTTTGTTTCTACTTGATTGATTTCGGCCCTGAGTTTGATGATATCTTGCCTTCTACTCCTCCTGGGTGAAATAGCTTCTTTTTGTTCTAGGGCTTTGAGGTGTGTCGTTAAGCTGGTAATGTATGCTCTCTCCATTTTCTTTTTGGAGGCACTCAGGGCTATGAGTTTTCCTCTTAACACTGCTTTCATTGTGTCCCATAGATTTGGGTATGTTGTGTTTTCATTTTCATTGTGTTCTAAAAAGTCTTTAATTTCTTTCTTTATTTCTTCCTTGACCAAGGTATCATTGAGTAGAGTATTGTTCAGTTTCCATGTGTATGTGGGTTTTCTGTTGTTTCTGTAGCTATTGAAGACCACTTTTACTCCATAGTGATCAGATAGGAGACATGGGATTAGTTCTATCTTCTTATATTTGTTGAGGTCTGTCTTGTGACCAATTATATGGTCGATTTTGGAGAAGGTACCATGAGGTGCTGAGAAAAAGGTATATTCTTTTGTTTTAGGATAGAATGTTCTATATATATCTGTTAAACCTAATTGGTCCAAACCTTCAATTAGTTTCATTGTGTCCCTGTTTAGTTTCTGTTTTCCTGATCGGTCCATTGAGGAAAGTGCAGTGTTGAAGTCACCCACAATTATTGTGTTAGGTGCAATGTGTGCTTTTAGTTTTAATAAAGTTTCTTTTACGAAAGAGGGTGCTCTTGCATTTGGGGCATAGATGTTCAGGATTGACAGTTCTTCTTTTTGTATTTTTCCTTTGACCAGCAAAAATTGTCCCTGAGGGTCTCTTTTGATGACTTTGGGTTGAAAGTCAATTTTATCTGATAGTAAAATGGCTACTCCAGCTTGTTTCCTGAGACCATTTGCTTGTAAAATTGTCTTCCAGCCTTTTACTCTAAGGTAGTGTTTGTCTTTGACGCTGAGGTGTGTTTCCTGTAAGCAGCAAAATGTAGGGTCCTGCTTACGTATCCATTCCGTTAGTCTGTGTCTTTTTATTGGGGCATTAAGTCCATTGATGTTAAGAGATATTAAGGAATAGTGATTGTTACTTCCTATCATTTTTGACGTTATTTTTTTAATTTGATTGCTTAACTTCTTTTGGGTTTGATGAAAGGTTACTATCTTGCTTTTTCCAGGGTGATGTTTCCCTCCTTGTATTGGTGTTGTCCTCCTATTATGCTTTTTAGGGCTGGGTTTGTGGATAGATATTGGGTAAACTTGGTTTTGTCATGAAATATCTTAGTTTCTCCATCTATGGTGATTGAGAGTTTTGCTGGATATAGTAGTTTTGGTTGGCATTTGTGTTCTCTTAGAGTCTGCATGAGATCTGCCCAGGACCTTCTAGCCTTCATAGTCTCAGGTGGAAAGTCTGCTGTGATTCTGATAGGTCTTCCTTTATATGTTACTTGGCCTTTTTCTCTTACTGCCTTTAGTATTCTTTCTTTGTTTAGAACATTTGGTGTTTTGATTATTATGTGACAGGAAGTATTTCTCTTCTGTTCCAGTCTGTTTGGAGTTCTGTAGGCTTCTTGTATATTCATGGGCATCTCTCTCTTTAGGTTAGGGAAGTTTTCTTCCATAATTTTATTGAAGATATTTGCTGGCCCTTTAAGTTGTAAACCTTCACTCTCATCTATGCCTATAATCCTTAGGTTTGGTCTTCTCATTGTGTCCTGGATTTCCTGGACATTTTGGGTTACAAGCTTTTTGCATTTTGCATTTTCTTTAACTGTTGAGTCCATGGTTTCTATGGAATCTTCAGCATCTGAGATTCTTTCTTCTATCTCTTGTATTCTGTTGTTGATATTTGCATCTCTGTCCCCTGATTTCTTCTCAAGGCTTTCTATCTCCAAAGTTGTCTCCCTTTGAGTTTTCTTAGTTGTTTCTACTTCTGATTTTAGATCCTGGATCGTTTTGCTTAGCTCCTTCACTTTCTTGTTTGTGCTTTCCTGTAATTCTTTAAGAGATTTTTGTGTTTCCTCTTTCATGACCTCAGCCTGTTGACCAAAGTTCTCCTGCATTTCTTTAAGTGTTTTTTTTGCGTTTCCTCCTTGTTGGCTTTTGTATTCTCCTGGATTTCTTTCAATGATTTTTGTGTTTCCCTTGCAAGGGCTTCTAACTTTCGATCCATTTTCTCCTGAATTTCTTTAAGTATGACCTTCATGTGTTCCTGTACGAGCATCATGACCAGTGATTTTAAATCCAAATCTTGTTTTACTGGTGTGATGGGGTATCCAGGACATGTTGGTAGAGGAGAATTGGGTTCCAATGTTGCCATATTGCCTTGATTTCTGTTAGTGACGTTCCTGCGTTTGCCTTTTGCCATCTAGTTCTCACTGGTGTTAGTTTGTCTTGTCAGTGCTGGACTCACCAGTGCAAGCTGCCCCTTCTGAGTTGGCCTCTGGTGCACAGCTTACCTCCTGCACTGCTTGTAGACAGGGTGCTGTTGCCCAGGCTGTTCAGATCCCAAAGCAGGCACCCGAAGGCTCCTGCTGGGGCCCGCTGGATTCACTGGAGCACACTGACTTCTCCCAGCTGGCCGCCCGGAAGCCCAGCTAGCCTCTTGCAGGACTTGGAGATGTGGTGCTGCCGCCCAGGCTGATCTGGATCCGGAAGCAGAGAGAGTAGAGCTGAGGGCTTCTGCCTGAGGCCTTGCCCCAGATTGTGTCTGTGGACCAGACAGAGCCCGTGTGCACCCCCAGGGAGTGCCGACGGTGTATGCTGCCATGACCTCCCCTGTGTTCTGCTCACTCTGCTGGGCAGCCAACTGGGCTGGCGCACGCAAGGTTAGCCTGGCCGCCCAGTCCCTGAGTCCAGGCAAAAGCCTGGGAGGCCAAGGTCCGAGCAAAGTTCCCCTAGGGCTATGACTGTTAATTGGGTCTGCCAGGTGACTAGGATGGTGGGCGTGCAAGCCCGCGCTCCCAGAAAGCGCCGGGAGAGTCTGCTGTGCTAACAACCTCCTGGGCGGGTTGACTCACAGATGGCCCACCAAGCCGCCCAGTTCTTGGGGTCAGTCCTGTGCCTTTTGGGGCCTAGACCCCCGGTTTGTTAGCCTGAGGCTATACCTGTTACAGGTCTGCCCGCCAGAGCTCTCTGTTGTCCTGCAGGCAAAATGGCGGTGCACGCGCAGGCCTGGGCACAAAACCTCCTGGCTGGGTTGGCACCCCGATGGCCCCCCGACCAGCCCAGGGCCTGGGTGCAGGCCAACTCCTGTCGGGCTCAGACCACCGCGGTGTTGGCCTCAGATTATGTTTGTGTACCTCAGTCTGTCCGATCCCTGGAGTCCGAAGCCAAGATGGATGCACCTCTCCTGACTGGTGGGAGGCCGAGTTCTGAAGTGGCTTCTGTGCAGGAAAGGCGCCGCACAAATGCAGCTGCTTGCCGCCCGGCTGGTCAGCGAAGGTCAGTGGTCGTGGGCGCAGGGCCTAACTGGACCCTGTGTCGCCTTGGTTCCACTGCTGATGGCCCTTCAGCTGGACCAGCCACTGCTGCACTGCCGCCGCCGCCGCCGCCGCCGCTGCCGCCGGACTCACTCAATTCTTCACAGAGATACAAAGAACAATTCTCAAATTCATTTGGAACAACAAAAAACCCAGGATGGTGAAAACTATTCTCAACAATAAGAGAACTCGTGAGGGAATCAACATCCCTGATGTCAAGCTGTATTACAGAACAATAGTGACAAAAATTATACGGTATGTGTACAGAGACAGACATGCAGAATAATGGCATAGAATTGAAGATGGAGAAACGAACCCACACATCTATGGTCACTTGATCTTTGACAAAGGAGCTAAAACCATCCAATGGTAACAAGGCAGCATAGTCAATATATGGGACTGGTTTAAATGGCAGTCAGCATGTAGAAGAATACAAATTGATCCATTCTTATTTCCTTGCATTAAGCTCAAGTCCAAGTGGATCAAAGACCTTCACATAAAACCAGATACAGTGACTCTATTAGAAGAGAAATTGGGAAAGAGCCTTGAACACATTAACACAAGGATAAATTTCCTGAGCAGAAAACCAATGAAAAAAAAAAAACAAAAAAGAAAAAGAAAAAAAGAAAAAAAAGAAAATCAAAAGCCCAGGTTCTAAGATCAACTATAGACAAATGAGATCTCATAAAATTAAAAAAAAAAAAAAAAAAAAAAACTTCTGTAAGGCAAAAGATGCTGCGTTCAGGACAAAAGCGCAACTTACTGATTGGGAAAAGATCTTTACCCATTCTATATCCAATATAAGGCTAATATCCAATATATAGGAAGAACTCAAGAAGTTTGACTTCAGAGAACCAGATAACCCTATTAAAAATGGGCTAGAGAGCTAAACATAGATTTTCCAAATGAATCCCAAGAATTCCCAAAGATTCTCAAATGGCTGAGAAGCACCTAAGAAGTGTTGAATATCCTTAGTCATTAGGGAAGTGTAAATCAAAATGACCCTGAGAATCTAACTCACACCAGTCAGAATGACTAAGATAAAAACTCAGGGGACAGAAGATGCTGGTGAGAATGTTGAGAAAGAGGAACACTCCTCCATTTCTGTTGGGATTGCAAGCTGGTAAAACTTTTCTGGAAATCAGTCTGGCTCTTCATCTGAAAACTGTCTATGAGCACCCAGCTATGCAACTCCTGGGCATATACCCAAATGATGCCCCAACATATAACAAGGACACATGCTGCTATACGTTCATACCATCCTTATTCTTAATAGTCAGAAGCTGGAAAAAACCCATATGCCCCTCAGCTGATGAATGGATATAGAAATGATGTATATTTGTACAATGGAGTACTAATCAGCTATTAAAAACAATGACTTCATAAAATTCTTAGGCAAATGGATGGAACTAGAAGATACCCTAAGTGAGATAACCCAGTCACAAAAGAGCACACATGGTATGTACTCACTGATAAGTGGATATTAGGCAAAAAGCTTAGAATACACATGATACAGCTCACAGACCATATGAAGCTCAAGAAAAAGGAAGATCAAAGTGTGGATGCTTCAGTCCTACTTAGAAGAGGGAACAAAATAATCATGGAAGGTAGAGGGTAGGAGGGACCTGGGAAGAAAATAGGAGGGAGAGAGGAAAAAAAAGTGCTAGGATCAGGTGTGAGGGGTGGGGCGAATGTACAGAGGATCAGGAAATTAAACAGAGTTATGTAGCCATGGGTGATGGGAAACAGGTGTAGCCAACAGAAAGTCCCAGGTGCTAAGAAAGCAAGAGGCTCCCAGGACTTAATGGGGATGACCTTGTCTGAAATACCCAGCAAAGAGGAGAAAGAACCTGCAGAGACCATATGGACTGAGGGTTTGGGGCCACCCACCCTCCTAAAAATTTTAACCCAGAATTGCTCCTGTCTAAAGGAGATACAGGGACCAAGAATAGAGCATAGACTGAAGTAAAGGCCATCTAGGGACTGCCCCATCTGGGAATTCATCCCATATGCAGCCACCAAACCCAGTCACTATTGCTAATGCTAAGAAGTGCTTGCTGACTGGAACCTGATATAGCTGTCTCTCAAGAGGCTCATCAAGAACCTTATTGATGACGGGTGGTGGTAGTACAAGCCTTTAGTCCCAGCACTTTGGAGGCAGAGCAGGTGGATTTCTGAGTTTGAGGCCAGCCTGCTCTACCAGGACAGCCAGGGCTACATAGAGAAACCCTGTCTCGGAAAAAAAAAAAAGAGCCTTATTGATACAGCTGCAGATTCTTGCAGCCAAACATCAGAATGAGCATGGGGACCCCAATAGGGGAATGACTGAAGGAGCTGAAGGGGTTTGCAACACCACAGAAGAACAACAATATCAATCAACTAGACCCTCCAGAGCTCCTAGGGGGCCTAAACAACCAACCAAACAATTTACATGGAGGGACCCATGGCTCCAGCTGCATATGTGGCAGGGGAAGGCCTTATCTGGTATCAGTGAGAGGGGAGGCCATTGTTCCTGTTAAGGCTTGATGTCCCAGCATAGGGGGATACTTGGGCAGTGAGGCAGAAATGGGTGGGTAGGTGGGAAGCACCCTCATAGAAGCAGAGGGGAGAAAGGTTGGGATAGAGGGTTTGCAGAGAGGAAACTAGGAAGAGGGATAACATTTGAAATGTAAATAAATAATATAACGTATAAAAAATTAAAAAAGAAGTACCACAGCCTATTCAAGCACAAATACCTGAGTTACAGTCTCACAAGTTACATAGAAGTCCAGGTATGGCGATATACACTTCTAATCCTAGTGTTGGAAAAGAACTGAAGTCAATGCATTCCTAGAGCTCAAATGTTAGCCAACATGACTCAATTGATATAAGACCTCTTTAAAGGCACATAAATATAACTTGCACATCCATAAACTGCCTCCTCTACCATCCAAACAATAGAAACACCTAAATCAGTTTTATTTTAGGAATGTGAAAAAATCCCTCCCAGATATAAAGAAGACAAGGGCATTGCATAGCGTGCTCAAGGCTCTGGTGTCACCCACTAAACTGAAAACAAAAGTAACCTATAAATATCAGCAAACAAAAACTACACAAATTTAAAGATGATGAGTGACTTCTTTTGGAGATGAGTTACAGCAGGTATTCAGTAAGTCTAATATCAGAACTCACTAAAATACAAGACTGGGTAAGTTGCCAAGTCCCCAAGACACTAAAAGTTGGTACTAGAGAGAACACGCCATCAGCCCAATAGATATCAGTGGTTCTGATCACTGTAGGTTGAAATCCCTTTGGGGACCTCATGACTATTTCACAGAGAATACCTAAGACCATTGGAAAACACAGATATTTATATTACTATTCATAATGGTAGCAAAATTACAGGTGTGGAGTAGCAACAAAAATCATTTTATGGATGAGGATCATCATAACATGAAAAACTTTATTAAAGCTGTATTAATGCCTAAAGAGGCATTAGGAAGGTTAAGATGGCCTTGGACTTATCTTAAAGGCCACTGGAACTGCTACTGAGCCCCACAGAAATGATAGGCAGGAGAAGCAATGCTTGAGTTGTGCTTTTCACACAACTTATTTCTCGAGGGCAGCAAGTACTCAAACCTATTCTTTAAGAAATGAGAAGTTTGTGTCGGAGGTTTTCTGCTAGGGATAGAATAAGCATGTAGTACCTAAATCAATATCTCATGAGATGATGCTCCTTCATTTAGGATTCTGGAACACTGCATAGATTTTTTTGCATCTTAATGAAATAAATCATTCCTCTCTTAAGACACTACTAACATTAACAGATGTTGTACTATAGAATTAATACTGTTGCTTAGGGTTACTGCCCAGTTCCAGTGAGGCTTTAGATCTGAGGTGCTGAATAACTATCAACAACAATGTACAGATCAAAACTCTAAGAGAACTTTGGGTTTTTTTCAAACTTTAACTCAGAGGGGAATTTGATTTTAGACTACAGTGCTTTTGGACTTTGAAGTATAGAGCTGAGTAAAGAGGAATATATGTAATTAAGGATAGGGATGGGAAATTGAGTGGAAGTTTTGCTTGTTTGTTTTTTAGCTTTTCGTGACTCAAATCTTGAGTTTAGTTTCTCCTTAAAGGAATTGCATCTCCCACTTTTGGTTCATGTAATTTAGGGAGGGATGAATTTACCTTCTGCTCTTGTAATGGACCAGTCCCAAGTCTTATTTTTCTTTGCTGACAAGAAGCAATTAAAGGGAAGTAGGTCCTATTTAGGTTCATAGAGTGGGAGTACAGTCCATTCTAAAGGTGAAGGCATCACATCAGGAGAAGGAAGTTTCTTGCTTATATCTGGGTTGATGACATCTGGGAAAAAGCAATGCAGGTTCTCAGACAGTTTTCATCATTGAATTTTCCTTCAATCTATGACACTAGCTCAAGGAACAGTGGTGGCCTACATTTATGTGGGCCAGCACCTCAGGTAATCTCCTTTAGAAAAGCTTTCAAAGAAACCTGTTGGTGTCTCTTAATTCATTCAGATTGAAATTTTTTTTATTTTTTATTTTTTATTTAGATATATTCTTTATTTACACTTCAAATGTTGTCCCCTTTCCTGGTTCCCCCTCTTCCCAAAATCCCATAAGTCATCTCCCCTTCCCAAATCATATTTCCAAGACTGAGGGCCTCTCCCCCATTTGGTGTCTAACAAGATTATCCTCTGCTGCTGATGTGTCTGAGGCCATGAGTAACTCTAAGTGTACTCTTTGGCTAATGTTTTTTTCCCTGGGAGCTCTGGGTGTACTTGGAAACTCATATTGTTGTTCCTCCTGTGAAGCTGCGAACCCTTTCAACTCCTTTGGTCCTTTATCTATCTCATCCATTTGGGAGCCTGTGCTGGCTGAGAGTTTCCCCCCTCTATTTGTCATGCACTAGCAGAGCCTTCCAGGTGACAGCTATATCTGGGACCTGGCAAGTACAAGTGGATCAAGGATCTCCACATCAATCCTGACACACTTCAACTAATAGAAAAAAACTGGGGAAGAGCTTTGAACCCATAGGCACAGGGGAAAATTTCATGAACAGAACTTCAATAGCCTATGCCCTAAGATCAAAAATTGACAAATGAGAACTCATAAAATTACAAAGTTTCTGTAAAGCAAAAGAAAATATCAAGAGGATAAAATGGCAACCAACAAATTGGGAAAATATCTTTACCAACCCTACATCTGACAGAGAGCTAATATACAATATATTGAAAGAATTCAAGAAATTAGACTCTAGTGGAACATGTGTTCTTTTTACATGTTGAAGCATCTTCTGGGTATATGCCCAGGAGTGGTATAGCTATGTCCTCTTGTAATACTATGTCCAATTTTTCTGATGTACTGTCAAACTGATTTCCAGATTGCTGGTTTTACCAGCTTGCAATCCCACCAGGAATAAGTTTTCCATTTTCTCCACATCCTTACCATCATTTGTCACCTGAGGTTTTGATCATTTGATCATTTGAGATAGAATCTCAAGGTTTTGATTTGCATTTTCCTGATGACTAAGGATTTTGGACATTTATTTAAGTGCTTCTCAGACATTCAGTATTCCTCAGTTGAAAATTCTTTGTTTAGCTCTGTACCCCATTTTTTTAATAGTTTATTTGGTTCTTTGGAATCTAACTTCTTGGGTTCTTTATATGTATTGAATACTTCTTTTTCAAAAACTAATTTAAAAATAAGTAATGTATTTTTTATTCGATATATTTTTATTTACATTTCAAATGATTTCCCCTTTTCTGGTCCCCCACTCCCCAAAAGTCACATAAGACCCCTTCCCTCCCCCTGTTCTCCCACCCACCCCTTCTCACTTCCCTGTTCTGGTTTTGCCTTATACTGGTACACTGAGTCTTTCCAGAACAAGGGGCCACTCCTCCATTCTTCTTGTACCTCATTTGATGTGTGGATTATGTTTTGGGTATTCCAGTTTTCCAGGCTAATATTCACTTATTAGTGAATGCATACCATGATTGATCTTTTGAGATTAGGATACCTCACTTACTATGATGTTCTCCAGCTCCATCCATTTGCCTAAGAATTTCATGAATTGATTGTTTCTAATGGCTAAATAGTACTCCATTGTGTATATATACCACATTGTTTTCATCCATTCTTCTGTTGAGGGATAGCTGGGTTCTTTCCAGCTTCTGGCTATTATAAATAGGGCTGCTATGAACATAGTGGAGCATATATCCTTATTACATGCTGGGGAATCCTCTGGTTATATGCCCAGGAGTGGTATAGCAGGATCTTTCAGAAGTGACATGCCCAGTCAGTGCAGAATTCTATCAGACCTTCAAAGAAGACCTAACACCAATACTCTTCAAACTATTCCACAAAATAGAAACAGAAGGAACACTACTCAATTCCTTCTATGAAGCCACAATTACGCTGATACCAAAACCACAAAGAGATCCAACAAAGAAAGAAATCTTCAGACCAATTTCCCTTATGAACATCGATGCAAAAATACTCAATAAAATTCTTGCCAACCGAATCCAAGAACACATCAAAACGATCATCCACCATGATCAAGTAGGCTTTATTCCAGGGATGCAGGGTTAGTTCAATATACTGAAATCTATCAATGCAATCCACTACATAAACAAACTCAAAGAAAAAATCCACATGGTCATTTCATTGGATGCTGAAAAAGCATTTGACAAAATTCAGCATCCTTTCATGCTTAAAGTCTTGGAAAGAACAGGAATCCAAGGCCCATACCTAGACAAAGTAAAAGCAATATACAGGAAACTGGAAGCCAGCATCAAACTAAATGGAGAGAAACTTGAAGCAATCCCACTAAAATCAGGGACTAGACAGGGCTGCCCACTTTCTCCTTATCTTTTCAATATTGTATTTGAGGTACTAGCTCGCGCAATTAGACAACACAAGGAGGTCAAAGGGATACAAATTGGAAAGGAAGAAGTCAAACTATCATTATTTGCAGATGATATATAGTCTACCTAAGTGACCCAAAAAACTCCACTAGAGAACTCCTACAGCTGATAAACAACTTCAGCAAAGTGGCAGGTTATAAAACCAACTCAAGCAAATCAGTAGCCTTCCTATACTCAAAGGATAAGCAGGCTGAGAAAGAAATTAAGGAAATAACACCCTTTACAATAGTCACAAACAGTATAAAGTACCTTGGGGTGACTCTTACCAAACATGTGAAAGATCTGTATGACAAGAACTTCAAGACTCTGAAGAAGGAAATCGAAGACCTCAAAAAATGGAAAAACCTCCCATGCTCATGGATCGGCAGGATTAATATAGTTAAAATGGCCATTTGCCAAAAGCAATATACAGATTCAACGCAATATTCATGAAAATCCCAACTCAATTCTTCATAGAGTTAGAAAGAGCAATTCTCAAATTCATCTGGAATAACAAAAAACCCAGGATAGCTAAAACTATTCTCAACAACAAAAGAAATTCTGGGGGAATCAATATTCCTGACCTCAAGCAATATTACCGAGCAATAGTGTTAAAAACTTCATGGTATTGGTACAGTGACAGGCAGGCAGATCAATGGAACAGGATTGAAGACCTAGAAATGAACCTACACACCTATGGAGACTTGATCCTCGACAAAGGGGCTGAAAACTTCCAATGGAAAAAGTATGTATTGAATATTAATCCTTTATTGGATGTAGGATTGGTAAAGATCTTTCCCCAGTCTAGGCATGACACTTCTGGAGGACCCTGTTATACTACTCCTGGGCATATACCCAGAGAATTCCCTGGCATGAAATAAGGACATATGCTCTATTATGTTCATAGAAGCCTATTTTATAATAGCCAGAAGCCAGAAAGAACCCAGATGCCCCTCAATGGAGGAATGGATATAGAAAATGTGGTATATTTACACAATGGAATACTACTCAGCAATTAAAAACAATGAATTCATAAAATTCTTAGGCATATGTTTGGAACTGGAAAATATCATCCTGAGTGAGGTAACCCAATTACAAAAGAAGTATGGAGAGGGTCCTGATCCTGGAAAGGATTGATCTAGCATTGGAAGGGAATATAAAGATAGAGAAAAAGGAGGGAGGTGATTGGAGAAGGGATGGAGAAAAGAAGGTTTACAGGACATATGGGGAGGGGGGATCGGGAAAAGGGAAATCATTTGGAATGTAAACAAAGAATATAGAAAATAAAAATATTAAAAAAAAAAAGAAAACACATGGAGTGCAGTCAAGGTAAGTGGATATTAGCCCAGAAGCTCTGAATTCCCAATACACAATTAAAATATCAAATGATTCCCAGGAAAAGGAAGGAGAGGGCCCTGGTCCTGGAAAGGCTTGATGTAGCAGAGTAGGGGGTTAGCAGGACAGAGAAGTGGGAGGGGTTTGATTGGGGAATGATCAGCCTGGGCGGCCACACCACATCTCCAGGTCCTGCAAGAGGCTAGAAGGGCTTCCGGGCGGCCAGCTGGGAGAAGTCGGTGTGCTCCAGTGAATCCAGCGGGCCCCAGCGGGAGCCTTCGGGTGCCTGCTTCAGGATCTGATCAGCCTGGGCAACAGCACCCTGTCTACAGGCAGTGCAAGGGGTACGCTGTGCACCAGAGGCCACCTGGGAAGGGACAGCTTGCACTGGTGAGTCCAGCACTGACAAGACCAAGTAACACCAGTGAGAACTAGATGGCAAAAGGCAAACGCAGGAACGTCACTAACAGAAATCAAGGCAATATGGCAACATCTGAACCCAATTCTCCTCTACCAGCATGTCCTGGATACCCCATCACACCAGTAAAACAAGATTTGGATTTAAAATCACTGGTCATGACACTGGTACAGGAACACATGAAGGACAAACATAAAGAAATTCAGGAGAAAATGGATCAAAAGTTAGAAACACTTGCAAGGGAAACACAAAAATCATTGAAAGAAATCCAGGAGAATACAAAAGCCAACAATGAGGAAACGCAAAAAACACTTAAAGAAATACAGGAGAACTTTGGTCAACAGGCTGAGGTCATGAAAGAGGAAACACAAAAATCTCTTAAAGAACTACAGGAAAGCACAAACAAGCAAGTGAAGGAGCTAAGCAAAACGATCCAGGATCTAAAATCAGAAGTAGAAACAACTAAGAAAACTCAAAGGGAGACAACTTTGGAGATAGAAAGCCTTGGGAAGAAATCAGGGGACAGAGATGCAAATATCAACAACAGAATACAAGAGATAGATGAAAGAATCTCAGATGCTGAAGATTCCATAGAAACCATGGACTCAACAGTTAAAGAAAATGCAAAATGCAAAAAGCTTGTAACCCAAAATATCCAGGAAATCCAGGACACAATGAGAAGACCAAACCTAAGGATTATAGGCATAGATGAGAGTGAAGATTTACAACTTAAAGGGCCAGCAAATATCTTCAATAAAATTATGGAAAAAAAACTTCCCTAACCTAAAGAGAGAGATGCCCATGAATATACAAGAAGCCTACAGAACTCCAAACAGACTGGACCAGAACAGAAATACTTCCCATCACATAGTAATCAAAACAACAAATGTTCTAAACAAAGAAAGAATATTAAAGGCAGTAAGAGAAAAAGGCCAAGTAACATATAAAGGAAGACCTATCCGAATCACAGCAGACTTTTCACCTGAGACTCTGAAGGCTAGAAGGTCCTGGGCAGATCTCATGCAGACTCTAAGAGAACACAAATGCCAACCAAAACTACTATATCCAGCAAAACTCTCAATCACCATAGATGGAGAAACTAAGATATTTCATGACAAAACCAAGTTTACCCAATATCTATCCACAAACCCAGCCCTAAAAAGCATAATAGGAGGACAACACCAATACAAGGAGGGAAACTTCACCCTGGAAAAAGCAAGATAGTAACCTTTCATCAAACCCAAAAGAAATTAAGCAATCAAATTTAAAAAATAACGTCAAAAATGATAGGAAGTAACAATCACTATTCCTTAACATCAATGGACTTAATGCCCCAATAAAAAGACACAGACAAACTGACTGGATATGTAAACAGGACCCTACATTTTGCTGCTTACAGGAAACACACCTCAGGGTCAAAGACAAACACTACCTTAGTGTAAAAGGCTGGAAGACAATTTTACAAGCAAATGGTGTCATGAAACAAGCTGGAGTAGCCATTTTAATATCAGATAAAATTGACTATCAACCCAAAGTCATCAAAAGAGACTCTGAGGGACACTTCTTGCTGGTCAAAGGAAAAACACAACAAGAAGAACTCTCAATCCTGAACATCTATGCTCCAAATGCAAGGGCACCCTCTTTCGTAAAAGAAACTTTATTGAAACTCAAAGCACACATTGCACCTAACACAATAATTGTGGGTGACTTCAACACTGCAATTTCCTCAATGGACCGATCAGGAAAACAGAAATTAAACAGGGACACAATGAAACTAATTGAAGCTTTGGACCAATTAGATTTAACAGATATATATAGAACATTCTATCCTAAAACAAAAGAATATACCTTTTTCTCAGCACCTCATGGTACCTTCTCCAAAATCTATCATATAATTGGTCATAAGACAGATCTCAACAAATATAAGATCGAACTAATCCCATGCCTCCTATCAGATCACTGTGGAGTAAAAGTGGTCTTCAATAGCAACAAAAACAACAGAAAACCCACATACACGTGGAAACTGAACAATATTCTACTCAATGATACCTTGGTCAAGGAAGAAATAAAGAAAGAAATTAAAGACTTTTTAGAACACAATGAAAATGAAAACACAACATACCCAAATCTATGGGACACAATGAAAGCAGTGCTAAGAGGAAAACTCATAGCCCTGAGTGCCTCCAAAAAGAAAATGGAGAGAGCATACATTACCAGCTTAATGACACACCTGAAAGCCCTGGAACAAAAAGAAGCTATTTCGCCCAGGAGGAGTAAAAGGCAGGAAATCATCAAACTCAGGGCTGAAATCAATCAAGTAGAAACAAAGAGAACCATACAAAAAATCAACAAAGCCAGGAGCTGGTTCTTCGAGAAAATCAACAAGATAGATAAACCCTTAGCCAGACTGACCAAAGGGCACAGAGAAAGTATCCAAATTAACAAACTTAGAAATGAAAAGGGAGATATAACAACGGAAAATGAGGAAATCCAAAAAATCATCAGATCCTACTACAAGAGCCTGTACTCAACACAACTGGAGAATCTGGAGGAAATGGACAATTTCCTTGACAGATACCAAATACCAAAATTAAATCAGGACCAACTAGACCATCTAAACAGTCCCATAATGCCTAAAGAAATAGAAGGAGTCATAGAAAGTCTTCCAACCAAAAAAAGCACAGGACCAGATGGTTTCAGTGCAGAATTCTACCAGACCTTCAAAGAAGAGTTAACACCAATACTCTTCAAACTATTCCACAAAATAGAAACAGAAGGAACACTACCCAATTCCTTCTACGAAGCCACAATTACGCTGATACCAAAGCCACACAAAGATCCAACAAAGAAAGAGAACTTCAGACCAATTTCCCTTATGAACATCGATGCAAAAATACTCAATAAAATTCTTGCCAACCGAATCCAAGAACACATCAAAACAATCATCCACCATGATCAAGTAGGCTTTATCCCGGGAATGCAGGATTGGTTCAATATACAGAAATCCATCAATACAATCCACTACATAAACAAACTCAAAGAACAAAACCACATGGTCATTTCATTGGATGCTGAAAAAGCATTTGACAAAATTCAGCATCCTTTCATGCTTAAAGTCTTGGAGAGAACAGGAATTCAAGGCCCATACCTAAACATAGTAAAAGCAATATACAGCAAACCGGTAGCCAGCATCAAACTAAATGGAGAGAAACTTGAAGCAATCCCACTGAAATCAGGGACCAGACAAGGCTGCCCCCTTTCTCCTTATCTTTTCAATATTGTACTTGATGTACTAGCTCGGGCAATTCGACAACATAAGGAGGTCAAAGGGATACAAATTGGAAAGGAAGAAGTCAAGATATCATTATTTGCAGACAACATGATAGTCTAACTAAGTGACCCAAAAAACTCCACTAGAGAGCTCCTACAGCTGATAAACAACTTCAGCAAAGTGGCAGGTTATAAAATCAACTCAAGCAAATCAGTGGCCTTCCTATACTCAAAGGATAAGCAGTCTGAGAAAGAAATTAGGGAAATAACACCCTTTACAATAGTCACAAACAGTATAAAGTATCTTGGGGTGACTCTTACCAAACATGTGAAAGATCTATATGACAAGAACTTCAAGACTCTGAAGAAGGAAATGGAAGAAGACCTCAAAAAATGGAAAAACCTCCCCTGCTCATGGATTGGCAGAATCAATATAGTTAAAATGGCCATTTTGCTAAAACCAATATACAGATTCAATGCAATACCCATCAAAATCCCAACTCAATTCTTCTCAGAGTTAGAAAGAGCAATTATCAAATTCATCTGGAACAACAAAAAACCCAGGATAGCTAAAACTATTCTCAGCAACAAAAGAAAATCTGGGGAAATCAGTATCCCTGACCTCAGGCAATACTACAGAGCAATAGTGTTAAAAACTGCATGGTATTGGTACAGTGACAGGCAGGAGGATCAATGGAACAGGATTGAAGATCCAGAAATGAACCCACACACCTATGGCCACTTGGTCCTCGACAAAGAGGCTGAAAACATCCAATGGAAAAAAGATAGCCTTTTCAACAAATGGTGCTGGTTCAACTGGAGGTCAGTATGCAGAAGAATGCGAATTGATCCATCCTTGTCTCCTTGTACTAAGCTCAAATCCAAATGGATCAAGGACCTCCACATAAAGCCAGACACTCTGAAGCTAATAGAAAAGAAACTGGGGAAGACCCTTGAGGACATCGGTACAGGGAGAAAGTTTCTGAACAGAACACCAATAGCATATGCTCTTAGAGCAAGTATTGACAAATGGGACCTCATAAAATTACAAAGTTTCTGTAAGGCAAAGGACACCATCAAGAGGACAAATCAGCAACCAACAAATTGGGAAAAGATCTTCACCAATCATACATCAGATAGAGGGCTAATATCCAATATATATAAAGAACTCAAGAAGTTAGACTCCAGAAAACCAAACACCCCTATTAGAAAATGGGGTACAGAGTTAAACAAAGAATTCTCACCTGAAGAACTTCGGATGGCGGAGAAGCATCTTAAAAAATGCTCAACTTCATTAGTCATTAGGGAAATGCAAATCAAAACAACCCTAAGATTTCATCTTACACCAGTCAGAATGGCTAAGATTAAAAATTCAGGAGACAGCAGGTGTTGGAGAGGGTGTGGAGAAAGAAGAACACTCCTCCACTGCTGGTGGGGTTGCAAATTGGTACAACCACTCTGGAAAGCAGTCTGGCGGTTCCTCCGAAAACTGGGCACCTCACTTCCAGAAGATCCTGCTATACCACTCCTGGGCATATACCCAGAAGACTCCCCACCATGTTATAAGGATACATGTTCTACGATGTTCATAGCAGCCCTATTTATAATTGCCAGATGCTGGAAAGAACCCAGATATCCCTCAACAGAAGAGTGGATGCAAAAAAATGTGGTATATCTACACAATGGAGTACTAGTCAGCCATTAGAAGCAATGAATTCATGAAATTCTTAGGCAAATGGATGGAGCTAGAGAATATCATACTAAGTGAGGTAACCCAGACTCAAAAGGTGAATCATGGTATGCACTCACTAATAAGTGGATATTAACCTAGAAAACTGGAATACCCAAAACATAATCCACACATCAAATGAGGTACAAGAAGAAAGGAGGAGTGGCCCCTGGTCTGGAAAGACTCAGTTTCTGAAACAGTATTCGGCAAAACCAGAACGGGGAAGTGGGAAGGGGTGGGTGGGAGGACAGGGGAAGGGAAGGGGGCTTACGGGACTTTCGGGGAGTGGGAGGCTAGAAAAGGGGAAATCATTTGAAATGTAAATAAATTATATCGAATAAAAAAATTAAAAAAAAAAACACACACACATGGAATGCAGTCAAGGTAAGTGGATATTAGCCCAGAAGCTCTGAATTCCCAAGACACAATCAAAATATCAAATGATTCCCAAGAAGAAGGGATGAGAGGGCCCTGGTCCTGGAAAGGCTTGATGTAGCAAAGTAGGGGATTAGCAGGACAGAATAGTGGGAGGGGGTTGATTGGGGAATGGGTGGAAGGAAGAGGGCTTATGGGACTTAAGGGGAGGGGGCAACCTGGAAAGGGGAAATCATTTGGGATGTAAATAAAGAATGTAGAAGGAAAAAGACCTTTCCCCAGTTTCTTGGTTGCTGTTTTGTCCTATTGATAGTATCCTTTGCTTTAGATCAACTGTAGATGGCAAATAAGAATAAAACTCAGGGCTGAAATGAATCAAGTAGAAACAAAAAGAACTATACATAGAATTGACCAAACCAGGAGCTGGTTCTTTGAGAAAATCAACAAGATAGATAAAGTGTTAGCCAGACTAACATGTAGAGAGACAATGTCCAAATTAACAAAATCAGAAATGAAAATAGAGACATAACAACAGAAACTGAGGAAATACAAAAAAAAATTATCAGATCTTACTACAAAAGCCTTTATTCAACAAAACTGGAAAATCTGGCTGAAATGGACAATTTCCTAGACAGATACTAAGTACCAAATTCAAATCAGGATCAGATAAACGATCTAAAGAGCCCATAGCCTAATGAACAGAAACAGCCATCAGTAGTCTCCCAATCAAGAGAAGCCCAGGACCACATGGTTTTAGTACAGAATTTTTCAAAGAAGACCTAATACCAACACTCTCCAAACTATTCCACAAAATAGAAACAGAACGAATACTACATAATTCTTCCTATGAAGCCACAATTACTCTGATACCTAAACCACACAAAGACCTGACTAAGAAGGAGAACTTCAGACCAATTTCCCTTGTGAATATCAATGCAAAAATACTCAATAAAATTCTAGCCATCCTAATCCAGGAACACATCAAACTGATCATCCATTATGATCAAATAGGCTTCATTCCAGAGATTCAGGGATGGTTCAATATAAGGAAATCCATCTTCATAATCTACTACATAAACAAACTAAGAAAAAACCCACATGCTTATCTAATTAGATGCTGAAGAAGCATTTGGCAAAATCCAATACTTCTTCATGATAAAAGTCTTGGAAAGATCAGGAATTCAAGGCTCACACATAAACATAGTATAAGCAATATACAACAAACTAGTAGCCTAAATCAAACTAAATTGACAGAAACTTGAAGTAATCCCACTGAAATCAGGGACTAGACAAGGCTGTCCACTCTCTTCCTACTGGTTCAATATAGTACTCCAAATCCTAGGCTGTGGAATTAAACAAACAAACAAAAAAGAAGTCAAAGGGATACAAATTGGAAAGGAAGAAGTCAAAATACCATTATTTGCAGATGATATGATAGTTTACTTAAGTGACCCCCAAAATTTCTAAACCTGATAAACAACTTCAGCAAAGTGGCTGGATATAAAATCAAGTCAAACAAAGCAGTGGCCTTTCCATATTCAAAGGACAAACAGACTGAGAAAGAAATTACAGAAACAACTCCCTTCACAATAGTCACAAATAATATAAAATACCTTGGTGTGACTCAAACTAAACAAGTGAAAGATCTGTATGACAAGAACTTCAAGTCTCTGAAGAAATTGAAGTTCTCAGAAGATGGAACGATCTCCCATGCTCATGGATTAGCAGGGTTAATATAGTAAAAATGGCCATCTTGCTAAAAGCAATCTTCAGTTTCAATGCAATCTCCATCAAAATTCCACCTCAATTCTTCATAGAGCTTGAAATAGCTATGTGCAAATTCATCTAGAGTAACAAAAAACCCAGGAGAGCAAAAACTGTTCTCAACAGTAAAAGAATTGGCAGAATCACCATCCTTGACTTCAAGCTGTACTACAGAGCAATTGTGATAAAAAAAAAACTTCATGCTATTAGTACAGTGACAGGTAAGTAGATCGATGGAATAGAATTGAAGGCCCAGGAATGAACCCACACACATATGGTCACTTGATGTTTCACAAAGGATCTAATACCAGTCAGGGGAAAAAAGGCAGCATTTCAATAAATGGTGCTGCTTCAACTGAAGGTCAGCATGTAGAAGAATGCAAATCAAAACATTCTTATCCCCTTGTATGAAGTTCAAGTCCAAATTGATCAAGGACCTCCACATAAAAGCAGATATGCTGAAACTAATAGAAAAGAAATAGGGAGTGACTGTCAAGCACTTGGGCACAGGGGAAAATATCCTGAGCAGAACACCAATAGCTTATACTCTATGATCAAGAATTGGCAAATGGGTCCTCCTCCATTCCTTGTGACACGCTCCTTCACCGATACTTGCTCAGCTATGCTCATTGCTGCTCTATTCGCAATAGCTAGAAAATGGAAACAACTGAAGTGTCCTACAACCAAAGATAGTAAATGGAAACAATGCCCAGGATAGAGTTCCCGGAGAGCGATAGTCACAGGAATAGCAGGATACATTAGATCTAATGAAGGAAATGGGAAAAAGTCAGCTCTTTGAAGAAGATAAAACAATAATAAAAATGTCTGAAAAAGCCATGAGTAATCACACCACCATTGATCTTTTACAAAAGCTATAAAACAATTAATTCTGTGTATAAATATTCACAAATAGCTCATTTGTTTAAGGAATTTTGTAAAATATAGTCTAATCATATTTTCTTCAGAAATTTCTATTCTTAGTTCCCTAAGAAAGTACCAACCTGATTTCCATAGCTATACTAGTTTCCACTATCACCATTAAATAATAAGTGTTCCCTTTTCTCCAAATCCCTGCCATTGTGAGCTGTCATTTGGCTTAGTGGTCTGGACATTCTAACTGGCATAACATAAAATATCAAAGTGGTTTTCGTTTGCATTTTCTTCATGGCCTACATGTTAAAGTTTGTCCTTGTTTCTGAGCAGACTCTGCTCCATATTTTGGGAACTCTCTGCTTAGTTCTATACCCTATTTTTTTAAAATGAATTATTTGTTTTCTTGATCTTCAACTTTTAAGTTCTTTTTATATTTTGATACTCAGCCTCAATAGATGTATGATTGGTAAAGATCTTTTCCCATTCTGTAGGCTTATGTTTTGCCTGCATGTCACTGTGCTTGTAGCTTCGGGAATGGAGGGGCTCTTCAGTTTCATGAATTTCCATTTTATTACTTGTTGTTCTTTATGCCTGTGCTATCAATGTCATGTCTAAAAGTGTCTCTTGTCTTATATTTAGGTCCTTAATCCATTTGGAGTTGAATTTTGTGCCACATGATAAATAAGAATTGATTTCCACACATCTAAACACAGCAGTTCAATTTGGCCAGGACCATATGTTGAATATACTGCATTTTCTTCATTGTTCATTTCTGGCTTTGTCAAAAATTAGTTTCCACAGTATACAGGTTTATGCTGGTTCTTCAGTTGGATCACACAAATCATTCTGTCTGGTTTTATGTCAATACCATGTTTTTTTTTTTCTTGCTGTAGCTTTGAGGTCCCACTTGAAACCTGATACTTCCAGCACACACACACACACACACACACACACACACACACACACACATTTCTTATTTGGGATTTTAAAAAGTTATCTTTGTGTGTGTGTGTGTGTGTGTGTGTGTGTGTGAATGTATGTGAGTGTGCATGTGTGTTCATGTGCATGTGCATATGTGTGTGCATGCATGCGTGTGTGTGTGTGTGTGTGTGTGTGTGTGTGTCTGCTTCCTTATGAAGCTGCTTTTTTTCTTCAGTTTCTGTGAAGAATTGTGGTCAAATTATCACAGGCTTTGAATTAAATCTGTAGATTGTGTTTGACTGGATGGCCATTTCCACAAAATTCTCTCATCTTCTGATTTGATTTTCAATTTCCTTCTTTAATGCTTTAAAGGTTTATTATACAAGCTTTTCAATTTCTTGGTTAGAGTTATTCTAAGATATCTTTTTGAGGTAATTTTGATGGGTACTGTTTTCCCTATTACTTTCTTAATCTGTCATTTGCATACATGAAGGCTACTATGTTTTATACTGATGCATTGCTGAAAGTGTTCATCATCTGTAGAAATTTCTTGGTGGACTTTGGATTTTTTTTTTATTCGATATAATTTATTTACATTTCAAATGATTTCCCCTTTTCTAGCCCCCCCCACTCCCCGAAAGTCCCGTAAGCCCCCTTCTCTTCCCCTGTCCTCCCTCGCACCCCTTCCCAGTTCCCCGTTCTGGTTTTGCCAAATACTGTTTCACTGAGTCTTTCCAGAACCAGGGACCACTCCTGCTTTCTTCTTGTATCTCATTTGATGTGTGGATTATGTTTTGGGTATTCCAGTTTTCTAGGTTAATAACCACTTATTAGTGAGTGCATACCATGATTCACCTTTTGAGTCTGGGTTACCTCACTTAGTATGATATTCTCTAGCTCCATCCATTTGCCTAAGAATTTCATGAATTCATTGTTTCTAATGGCTGAATAGTACTCCATTGTGTAGATATACCACATTTTTTGTATCCACTCTTCTGTTGAGGGATACCTGGGTTCTTTCCAGCATCTGGCAATTATAAATAGGGCTGCTATGAACATAGTAGAGCATGTATCCTTATTACATGGTGGGGAATCCTCTGGGTATATGCCCAGGAGTGGTATAGCAGGATCTTCTGGAAGTGAGGTGCCCAGTTTTCGGAGGAACCGCCAGACTGCTTTCCAGAGTGGTTGTACCAATTTGCAACCCCACCAGCAGTGGAGGAGTGTTCCTCTTTCTCCGCACCCTCTCCAACACCTGCTGTCTCCTGAATTTTTAATCTTAGCCATTCTGACTGGTGTAAGATGAAATCTTAGGGTTGTTTTGATTTGCATTTCCCTAATGACTAATGAAGTTGAGCATTTTTTAAGATGCTTCTCCGCCATCCGAAGTTCTTCAGGTGAGAATTCTTTGTTTAACTCTGTACCCCATTTTTTAATAGGGTTGTTCGGTTTTCTGGAGTCTAACTTCTTGAGTTCTTTATATATATTGGATATTAGCCCTCTATCTGATGTAGGATTGGTGAAGATCTTTTCCCACTTTGTTGGTTGCCGATCTGTCCTCTTGATGGTGTCCTTTGCCTTACAGAAACTCTGTAACCTTATGAGGTCCCATTTGTCAATTCTTGCTCTTAGAGCATACACTATTGGTGTTCTGTTCAGAAACTTTCTCCCTGTACCGATGTCCTCAAGGGTCTTCCCCAGTTTCTTTTCTATTAGCTTCAGAGTGTCTGGCTTTATGTGGAGGTCCTTGATCCATTTGGATTTGAGCTTAGTACAAGGAGACAAGGATGGATCAATTCGCATTCTTCTGCATGCTGACCTCCAGTTGAACCAGCACCATTTGTTGAAAAGGCTATCTTTTTTCCATTGGATGTTTTCAGCCTCTTTGTCGAGGATCAAGTGGCCATAGGTGTGTGGGTTCATTTCTGGATCTTCAATCCTGTTCCATTGATCCTCCTGCCTGTCACTGTACCAATACCATGCAGTTTTTAACACTATTGCTCTGTAGTATTGCTTGAGGTCAGGGATACTGATTCCCCCAGATTTTCTTTTGTTGCTGAGAATAGTTTTAGCTATCCTGGGTTTTTGTTGTTCCAGATGAATTTGATAATTGCTCTTTCTAACTCTGTGAAGAATTGAGTTGGGATTTTGATGGGTATTGCATTGAATCTGTATAGTGCTTTAGGCAAAATGGCCATTTTAACTATATTGATTCTACCGATCCATGAGCATGGGAGTTTTTCCCATTTTTTGAGGTCTTCTTCCATTTCCTTCTTCAGAGTCTTGAAGTTCTTGTCATACAGATCTTTCGCATGTTTGGTAAGAGTCACCCCAAGATACTTTATACTGTTTGTGGCTATTGTGAAGGGGGTCATTTCCCTAATTTCTTTCTCAGCCTGCTTATCCTTTGAGTATAGGAAGGCCACTGATTTGCTTGAGTTGATTTTGTAACCTGCCACTTTGCTGAAGTTGTTTATCAGCTGTAGGAGCTCTCTAGTGGAGTTCTTTGGGTCACTTAGGTAGACGATCATGTCGTCTGCAAATAATGATAGTTTGACTTCCTCCTTTCCAATTTGTATCCCTTTGACCTCCTTATGTTGTCGAATTGCCCGAGCTAGTACCTCAAGTACAATATTGAAAAGATAAGGAGAAAGGGGGCAGCCTTGTCTGGTCACGGATTTCAGTGGGATTGCTTCAAGTTTCTCTCCGTTTAGTTTGATGCTGGCTACCGGTTTGCTGTATATTGCTTTTACCATGTTTAGGTATGGGCCTTGAATTCCTGTTCTCTCCAAGACTTTAAGCATGAAAGGATGCTGAATTTTGTCAAATGCTTTTTCAGCATCCAATGAAATGACCATGTGGTTTTGTTCTTTGAGTTTGTTTATGTAGTGGATTGTATTGATGGATTTCCGTATATTGAACCAACCCTGCATTCCCGGGATAAAGCCTACTTGATCATGGTGGATGATCGTTTTGATGTGTTCTTGGATTCGGTTGGCAAGAATTTTATTGAGTATTTTTGCATCGATGTTCATAAGGGAAATTGGTCTGAAGTTCTCTTTCTTTGTTGGATCTTTGTGTGGCTTTGGTATCAGCGTAATTGTGGCTTCGTAGAAGGAATTGGGTAGTGTTCCTTCTGTTTCTATTTTGTGGAATAGTTTGAAGAGTATTGGTGTTAACTCTTCTTTGAAGGTCTGGTAGAATTCTGCACTGAAACCATCTGGTCCTGTGCTTTTTTTGGTTGGAAGACTTTCTATGACTCCTTCTATTTCTTTAGGCTTTATGGGACTGTTTAGATGGTCTAGTTGGTCCTGATTTAATTTTGGCATTTGGTATCTGTCAAGGAAATTGTCCATTTCCTCCAGATTCTCCAGTTGTGTTGAGTACAGGCTCTTGTAGTAGGATCTGATGATTTTTTGGATTTCCTCAGTTTCCGTTGTTGTTATGTCTCCCTTTTCATTTCTAAGTTTGTTAATTTGGATACTTTCTCTGTGCCCTTTGGTCAGTCTGGCTAAGGGTTTATCTATCTTGTTGATTTTCTCAAAGAACCAGCTCCTGGTTTTGTTGATTTTTTGTATGGTTCTCTTTGTTTCTACTTGATTGATTTCGGCCCTGAGTTTGATGATTTCCTGCCTTCTACTCCTCCTGGGTGAAATAGCTTCTTTTTGTTCTAGGGCTTTCAGGTGTGTCATTAAGTTGGTAATGTATGCTCTCTCCATTTTCTTTTTGGAGGCACTCAGGGCTATGAGTTTTCCTCTTAGCACTGCTTTCATTGTGTCCCATAGATTTGGGTATGTTGTGTTTTCATTTTCATTGTGTTCTAAAAAGTCTTTAATTTCTTTCTTTATTTCTTCCTTGACCAAGGTGTCATTGAGTAGAGTATTGTTCAATTTCCACGTGTATGTGGGTTTTCTGTTGTTTCTGTTGCTATTGAAGACCACTTTTATTCCATAGTGATCAGATAGGAGGCATGGGATTAGTTCTATCTTCTTATATTTGTTGAGGTCTGTCTTGTGACCAATTATATGGTCGATTTTGGAGACGGTACCATGAGGTGCTGAAAAAAAGGTATATTCTTTTGTTTTAGGATAGAATGTTCTATATATATCAGTTAAATCTAATTGGTCCAAAGCTTCAATTAGTTTCATTGTGTCCTTGTTTAGTTTCTGTTTTCCTGATCGGTCCATTGAGGAAAGTGCAGTGTTGAAGTCACCCACAATTATTGTGTTAGGTGCAATGTGTGCTTTGAGTTTTAATAAAGTTTCTTTTATGAAAGAGGGTGCCCTTGCATTTGGAGCATAGATGTTCAGGATTGAGAGTTCTTCTTGTTGTATTTTTCCTTTGACCAGCAAGAAGTGTCCCTCAGAGTCTCTTTTGATGACTTTGGGTTGAAAGTCAATTTTATCTGATATTAAAATGGCTACTCCAGCTTGTTTCCTGAGACCATTTGCTTGTAAAATTGTCTTCCAGCCTTTTACTCTAAGGTAGTGTTTGTCTTTGACCCTGAGGTGTGTTTCCTGTAAGCAGCAAAATGTAGGGTCCTGTTTACGTATCCAGTCAGTTAGTCTGTGTCTTTTTATTGGGGCATTGAGTCCATTGATGTTAAGAGATATTAAGGAATAGTGATTGTTACTTCCTATCATTTTTGACGTTATTTTTTAAATTTGATTGCTTAACTTCTTTTGGGTTTGATGAAAGGTTACTATCTTGCTTTTTTCAGGGTGAAGTTTCCCTCCTTGTATTGGTGTTGTCCTCCTATTATCCTTTTTAGGGCTGGGTTTGTGGATAGATATTGGGTGAACTTGGTTTTGTCGTGAAATATCTTAGTTTCTCCATCTATGGTGATTGAGAGTTTTGCTGGATATAGTAGTTTTGGTTGGCATTTGTGTTCTCTTAAAGTCTGCATGAGATCTGCCCAGGACCTTCTAGCCTTCATAGTCTCAGGTGAAAAGTCTGCTGTGATTCTGATAGGTCTTCCTTTATATGTTACTTGGCCTTTTTCTCTTACTGCCTTTAATATTCTTTCTTTGTTTAGAACATTTGGTGTTTTGATTATTATGTGACGGGAAATATTTCTGTTCTGGTCCAGTCTGTTTGGAGTTCTGTAGGCTTCTTGTATATTCATGGGCATCTCTCTCTTTAGGTTAGGGAAGTTTTCTTCCATAATTTTATTGAAGATATTTGCTGGCCCTTTAAGTTGTAAATCTTCACTCTCATCTATGCCTATAATCCTTAGGTTTGGTCTTCTCATTGTGTCCTGGATTTCCTGGATATTTTGGGTTACAAGCTTTTTGCATTTTGCATTTTCTTTAACTGTTGAGTCCATGGTTTCTATGGAATCTTCAGCATCTGAGATTCTTTCTTCTATTTCTTGTATTCTGTTGTTGATATTTGCATCTCTGTCCCCTGATTTCTTCCCAAGGCTTTCTATCTCCAAAGTTGTCTCCTTTTGAGTTTTCTTAGTTGTTTCTACTTCTGTTTTTAGATCCTGGATGGTTTTGCTTAGCTCCTTCACTTGCTTGTTTGTGCTTTCCTGTAATTCTTTAAGAGATTTTTGTGTTTTTTCTTTCATGACCTCAGCCTGTTGACCAAAGTTCTCCTGTATTTCTTTAAGAGATTTTTGTGTTTCGTCTTTCATGACCTCAGCCTGTTGACCAAAGTTCTCCTGTATTTCTTTAAGTGTTTTTTGCATTTCCTCCTTGTTGGCTTTTGTATTCTCCTGGATTTCTTTCAATGATTTTTGTGTTTCCCTTGCAAGGGCTTCTAACTTTTGATCCATTTTCTCCTGAATGTCCTTCATGTGTTCCTGTACCAGCATCATGACCAGTGATTTTAAATCCAAATCTTGTTTTACTGGTGTGATGGGGTATCCAGGACTTGCTGGTAGAGGAGAATTTGGTTCAGATGTTGCCATATTGCCTTGATTTCTGTTAGTGACGTTCCTGCGTTTGCCTTTTGCCATCTAGCTCTCACTGGTGTTACTTGGTCTTGTCAGTGCTGGACTCACCAGTGCAAGCTGCCCCTTCCCCGTTGGCCTCTGGTGCACAGCTTACACTCTGCACTGCCTGTAGACAGGGTGCTGTTGTCCAGGCTGTTCAGATCCCGAAGCAGGCACCTGAAGGCTCCCGCTGGGGCCCGCAGGATTTATTGGAGCACACCGACTTCTCCCAGCTGGCCGCCCGGAAGCCCCCACTAGCCTCTTGAGGGACCTGGAGATGTGGCGGCCACCCAGGCTGATCTGAAGAGGAGAGAGTTGAGCTGGGGGCTTCTGCCTGAGGCCTTGCCCCAGATTGTGTCTGTGGACCAGGTGGAACCCGTGTGCACCCCCAGGGAGCTCCGAAGGTGAATGTTGCTGTGACCTCCCCTGTGCTCTGCTCACTCCGCTGGGCAGCCGATTTCCCCAACCGGGCTGGCGCACACTAGGTTAGCCTTGTCGCCCGGGCCCTGAGTCCAGGCAAACGCCTGGGAGGCCAAGGTCCGAGCAAAGTTCCCCTAGGGCTATGACTGCTATTTGGGTCCGCCAGGTGACCCGGATGGCAGGCGTGCGCGTCCGCGCTCCCCGAAAGCACCGGGAGAGTCTGTTGTGCTAATAACCTCCTGGGCGGGTTGACACACAGATGGCCCACCAAGCCGCCCAGTTCTTGGGGTCAGTCCTGTGCCTTTTGGGGCCTAGACCCCCGTTTTGTTAGCCTCAGGCTACGCTTGTTAGCAGTCTCTGCCCTCCCGAGCACTCTGGCTCCTGTAGGCAAAATGGCGGCGCGTGCGCCGGCCGGGGCAAAAAAAAAAAACTCCTGGCTGGGTTGGCGCCCTGATGGCCACTCGAACAGCCCAGGGCCTGGGTGCAGGCCAACGCCCGTCTGTCTCAGACCCCTGCGGTGTTGGGCCTAGGATTATGTTTGTGTACCTCAGTCTGACCGATCTCTGGAGCCTGGGATCAAGATGGAGGTGAGTCTCTCCTGACTGGCGGGAAGCCGAGTTCTGAACTGGCTTCCGTGCAGCGAAAGGCTCCGCAGAACCGCAGTTGCTTGCCGCCCGGCTGGTCAGCGAAGGTCAGTGGTCGTGGGCGCAGGGCCTAACTGGACCCTGTGTCGCCTTGGTTCCACCGCTGATGGCCCTTCAGCTGGAGCAGCCACTGCTACCGCCGCCGCCGCCGCCGCCGCCGCCGCCGCCGCCGCCGCCGCCCTAGTGTCCGGACTTTGGATTTTTTTATGTCTAAAATTATATCAACTTCAGATAAAGTTACTTTGACTTATTCTTTTCCTGTTTGTGTCCCTCTGATCTCTTTCATCTATCTTGTTGTCCAAGGTAAGTTTCTATATTAAATAAGTATGGAAAGATTTTACAATGTTGGTTGTCTTATTCCTAATTCTAGTGGAATTAATTTGAGTTTTTCTTCATTTAAGTTGATGTTGGCTATGGGACTGGTAGAGCCTGATTAGATGTGTCCTTTGTATTCATAAACTCTCCATGACTTTTATTATGAAGGGGTGTTGGATTTTGTCAAAGGGCTGTATCTCATGAGATAGTCATATGGCTATTGTCTTTTAGACTGTTCATGAGGTTGATTGAATTTATTGATACACACACCCACACCCACAAACACACACACACACACACACACACACACACACACACACACACACACATATATGTTGAAGCATACCTGTATCCGTGGGATGCACAGGGTGTAATCTTTATATATATATTGGAGAATCCTAGTTGACATCTTTTTTCTTTATTTTTTATATTCTTGGTTTACATTCTAAAAGCTTTCCCCTTTTCCAGTCCCCCCCCCATATGTCCCAAAAGTCCTCTTCTCTCCATCTATTCTTCTATCTTTCCCCCTCCCTTTTCTCTGTCCTGGTACTCCCCTACAATGTTGGATCAATCCTTTCCAGGATTAGGGCCCTCTTCTTCCTTCTTCATTGGAATCATTTGACATGCTAATTGTATCCTCAGTATTCAGAGCTTCAGGGCTAATTAATATCCACTTATCTATGATTGCATTCCATGTGTATTTTTTGTGGTTGTGTTACCTCACTTAGGATGATATTTTCCAGTTCCATCCATTTGCCTAAAAATTTCATGAATTTATTGTTTTTAATTGCTGAATAGCACTCCATTGTGTATATATACCACATTTTCTGTGTCCATTCCTCCATTGAGGGATATCTGGGTTCTTTCCAGCTTCTGGCTATTATAAATAAGGTTGCTATGAACATAGTGGAGCATGTGTCCTTATTGCATACTGGGGAATTCTCTGGGTACATGCCCAGGAGAGGTATAGCAGGGTCCTCCGGAAGTGTCATGTCCAGTTTTCTTAGGAACCACCAGACTGATTTCTAGAGTGGTTGTACCATCTTACAATCCCACCAGCAGTGAAGGAGTGTTCCTCTTTCTCCACATCCTTGCTGTCTCCTGAGTTTTTAACCTTAGCCATTCTGACTGGTGTGAGGTGAAATCTCAGTGTTGTTTTGATTTGCCTTTTCCTAATGGCTAATGATGTTGAGCATTTCTTAAGGTGCTTCTTGGCCATCCAAATTTCTTCAGGCAAAAATTATTTGTTTAGGTCTGTACCCCATTTTTTTAATAGGGTTATTTGGTTCCCTGGGGTCTAACTTCTTGAGTTCTTTGTATATATTGGATATTAGCCCTCTATCAGATGTAGGGTTGGTGAAGATCTTTTCCCAATTTGTTGTTTGCCATTTTGTCCTTTTGATGGTGTCCTTTGCCTTATAGAACTTTGTAATTTTATGAGGTCCCATTTGTCAATTCTTAATCTTAGAGCATAAGCTATTAGCGTTCTGTTCAGGAACTTTTCCCATGTGCCTATGTCCTCAAGGGTTTTCCTAGCTTCTTTTCTATTAGTTTCAGTGTGTCTGGTTTTATGTGGAGGTCCTTGATCCACTTGGAGTTGAGTTTAGTACAAGCTGATAAGAATGGATCAATTCGCATTCTCCTGCATGCTGACCTCCAGTTGAACCAGCACCATTTGTTGAAAAGACTATCTTTTTTCCACTGGATGTTTTCCACTCCTTTGTCGAAGATCAAGTGACCACAGGTGTGTGGATTCATTTCTGTGTTTTCAGTTCTATTCCATTGGTCTACTTGCCTGTCCCTGTGCCAATACCATGCAGTTTTTAACACTATTCTTGCCAACCGAATCCAAGAACACATCAAAATGATCATCCACCATGATCAAGTAAGCTTCATTCCAGGTATGCAGGGATGGTTCAATATAAGGAAATCCATCAATGCAATCCACCACATAAACAAACTCAAAGAAAAAAAACATATGATCATTTCATTAGATGCTGAAAAAGCATTTGACAAAATTCAGCATCCTTTCATGCTAAAAGTCTTGGAAAGAACAGGAATTCAAGGCCCATACCTAAACATAGTTAAAGCAATATACAGCAAACCGGTAGCCAGCATCAAATTAAATGGAGAGAAACTTGAAGTAATCCCACTAAAATCAGGGACTAGACAAGGCTGCCCCCTCTCTCCCTATCTTTTCAATATAGTACTTGAAGTTCTAGATAGAGCAATTAGACAACATATGGAGGTCAAAGGGATACAAATTTGAAAGGATGAAGTAAAATTATCACTATTTGCAGATGACATGATAGTATACTTAATGAGTCTGGTTGATGTTTTTGTTCATGGTAGCTCTGGGAGTACTTGGTGACACATATTGTTGCTCCTCCTTTGGCACTGCAAAGCCCTTTAGCTCCTTTGTTCCTTTCTCTATCTCATTCATTGGGGACCCTGTGCTCAGTTCAATACCTGGCTGAGAGTTTCCCCCTCTGTATTTGTCATGCACTAACAAAGCCTACCAGGTGACAGCCATATCCTGCTCCTGTCAGCAAGCACTTGTGGGCATCAATAATAGTTTCTGGGCTTTATATCTGTATATGGGATGGATCACTAGGTGCGGTATTCTGTGGATGCTCTTTCCCTCAGACTCTGGTCCACACTATCTCTGTGTGATATCTTCTGAGGGTATTTTGTTCCACCTTTAAAGAAGGACCAGAGTACCCCCACTTTGTTCTTCCTTTTGCTTGGGCATTATTTGATATGTGAATTGTGTCTTGGGTTTTGGCCCTGCATGTTTCCTGGGAGAAAGTGTTTCCAAGTATTATTGGCTTACACAAAGGAATGGAGATAGGCTAGAAGAGAAGGCTGAGAAGTTTGTCTGGAAAGTTCTAAGCTGTATCTTTACCAAGAATTAGTATCCAGGAAGTGAAGTCATACACATATACTTTTAATGAACCTTTCACATATGGACTGACATTGTTTCCTCTTGACAGAAACCAGACATCCCACATGAGAAGCTTTCTTTTGAAATGTTAGTCAGTGCAATGAGAGTAGACATGCCATTAGAAATAGCCCCTGAGGCTTCAACCCTATACAAAGAACAATAGGAAGTTTCATAATATGGAGAATTGGAGAAATTGTTGGCACCAGGGAGCTGGGAAACTCCACAGTCTTTTGTGCATAGACTGCTAGGAGAGAGAGAGATCTCCCAGCAGTGCTTTCCCTTTTGGGCTCAGAGGAGTAAGGACACAGGCTTACAGGCCCACAGGAGGAACAAACTCCATTCAGAGACAATAATACCAACTAGCACCAGATGGCAAAAGGCAAGCACAAGAACCCTACCAATAGAAACCAAGGCCACATGGCAACATCAGAACCCAGTTCTCCCACCACAGCAAGTCCAGGATGCACCAACACACTGGAAAAGCAAGAGTTGGATTTAAAATCGTATCTCATGATGCTGATAGAGGGCTTCAAGAATGACTTAAGTAAATGTCTTAATGAAATACAGGAGAACATTGGTCAACAGGAAAAAGCCCCTAAAGAGGAAACACAAAAATCCCTTAAAGAAATACAAGAGATCATATACCCGGAGTGGTATATCTGGGTCCTCAGATAGTGTTATGTCCAATTTTCTGAGGAACTGCCAAACTGATTTCCAGAGTGGTTTTACCAGGTTGCAATCCTACCAGCAATGAAGGAGTGTTTCTCTTATACACACACACACACACACACACACACACACACACACACACACACACACACACATATACTTAACATATAATATGCATGGTATACAGACAATAACAATTAATGAAAAAGAGGGTATGACTTTGAAAGCAAGCAAGCAGGGTCATATGGGAATATTTGGAGGCAGGTCAGGGAGAGAGAAATGTGATTATATTATAATCTCAAAAATAAAAGCAGAAATATTACAGTTGGAAAACAAAATGTAGAACTTAGAAGGAGATTTTGCTAAGATAATCCAAAAGGCTTGAAGATGAGGAAAAGCTGAAAGTGGCATTGGTGGTCACAGTAGTGGTAGTGGTTGTTGTTGTTGATGATGGTGGTGGTAGTGGTAGAGGTAGTGGGTAGTGGTAGTTGATTGACATAGGATAGGTAAAAAATACTTTTGACCTAGGAAAGGTTACCATTTCAGTTATTTCAATAAAGGATTCAGTACAGAAAACAACAAATGTAATAAATAGATTTCTCTTAAAGAGGAAAAGCAAGGTGGTGGAGTAGGTCTGTCGTTAGGTTTTTATATATAAACTGCCTATGAAAGCTATCTCTCGTCTCTTAGTTGCATTTTCTTAGAAGGGGAACCCAAGGTTAAGATTTAGATCTACTTCTTTACTTAGTTACAGATAGAAGAGTGAGACAGCAGGAAATAAAGGGAAGAAGAGGCAATGGCTAGATTACTGCCATGAACCATCATAGCTGAAAGCTTTTGAATATTTATGGGTTTTATCAATCAACTCTCCCACCACATTCATTCTCTATCTTTCCACAGATTCATGCTGTATATCATCTGGGACCAAAGAAGTCCTCAGTCAGAGGCATGTTCAGTAGGAAGCACAAGGTTGCACCCAGAAGTGAGTGGTTGCCAACCATGTCTGATGGTGAACTGAAAATGTCTATTGGGAAAGTTAGAGGAGCAAACATAAAAGAGAAGCTTTGGGGCCAGAGAATTATCTCAACAGTTATGCAAGGAACATGGGTTTGATTTTAGCAACCAAATTGTTGCTGACAACCACCTATAACACTAGTTCAAAGGGATTGAATACCTTCTGAACTCTGTGGACACTAGGTATGCATGTGGTGACATGCAGATAAAACACTCAAACACATAAACAAATACAAAGACAAAACAAAAAATGCCACCCCAGAACTTTTTGAACCACTGGCAATCACAAAATATTTTGGGTGTGTGGTAAGTCACATAGTTGCAAAGCTTCATAAAATCCCCACCTCTAGCTAGCTTAACACATTTCAACTAAGGTAGTGGTGATAGATGTGTGGGACCAAGAAAGTGTGGACAAGGGCCATTATTTCTATTTACGGAAAAATGATTGATTATATATGTTACTATAATAATTCAATTTATGGATATGAAGTAGTAACATTGCTTTCTGTATCATTATTTAAATGCTGCTTTATGTGCATTGTGAATGTATGTGTGTATATGTTCATGTGTGGCATTTAAAGACCAGAGGATGATTTGGGATATCTTTTCCCATTATTTCACACTTTATTTTTTGAGTCAAGCTCTCTCACTGGCCCTGAAGCTCATCAGTTCAGCTGGCTGTCCAGTGAAATCTAGGGATTCTGCTTCCCCAGCACTGGGATTATAGGTATACACCACTGTGTTTACTTTCTCGAAACTATGACCCCCACAATTGCATAGCAGGCACTTTACCAAATGACATACTCCCATACTTTGTTACTTTCCTTTATGCCTCCTTTTAGGCTCTCTATATAGTGTTAATGGCTCTAAGAGATATGGTCCAAGAGGTGAACATTCAAGGGAGATGCAGGTATATCAAAGCATCTAGGTTATCCTCCTCTCTAGGCTTTGCTGTTTGGGTATAGTGCCAAGAACGTGAGTTCTAGAATCAGATTAAAACATATGCTTTGATTGATTCTGCAACTTGAAAATAGTGAGAATCTTGGTTAAGTCCTTACCTTCTCCAAACTTCATTTTCCTAATATGCTAAATGTGAGTGCTAATACTTCCCACATGGGTTTGTTGTGAGGATTAAGTAAGATATTGAATAAAAACATCTTTGTAAGCTGCCAAGCACCACATATAAAATGCAGTAAGAAAACAGTTAAAAAGCCAAGGGAAGACACCAACATAGTATTTATCATTACCATTTTCATGGAGACTGGGAAATCATAACAAGCCTTTAGTTATTTTTGTGTGATTTTCAGACATTTGTTTCTAACAATTGGGATAAAAGCTAACAGAACTGAAAATACTTGGATATTAAGAAAAGTTCTTGAATCTAAGTTCATAATCTTAATTTGAAGCAACATATTGACAAATTAATGCTGAAAAGTAAATTATTCCCTCATCACAAAAATTCATCTAGTTAGAAGATTTCCATAGCTAGTACAGTTGCAATTCTTATTTTAAGTATCTCCTTCATCAGTGTTGTGTAAGTATATCATTTTTGTGCATTAATCTATTATTATTATATTATATTATATTATTATATTTATTTATTCAATTTACAAGTAAATTTCATCCTTTCTATCCTCCCAGTACCACCTCATGCAAAATCTTCCTGCCTTTCCATCTTCCCTTCTCTTTAGGAAAGAGGAAGCCCCTCGCAGTGTGTGAAATCCCAATTCCCACCTTTACCCCCACCCCTGCTTCATATCATCAAGTCAATACAGGACAAGGCACATTTTTTTTTCACTGAGGCCAGAGGAGGCTGTCCATTTAGGGGCACAGGATCCACAGACAGGCAAGCAGGCAGGCAGGCAGGCAGGCAGGTAGGCAGGCAACAGGCTCAGGGACATCTCCTGAGTGTGAATTATTTTGGGGACATGCATGAAGACCAAGCTGCTCATCTGATGCATATGTGCAGGGGTCTAGTTTCAGCCCATGCTTGCTCTTTGACTAGTGATTCAGTCTCTGGAGCTCCCAAAGTCCAGGTTTGTTGACTCTGTCAGTCCTCTTGTGTATTTCATGTCTTCTTCTGGTCCCTCAATCTTTCTTACAACTCTTCCCTAAGACTTTCCTCTAATGTTTTGAGTATAAATCTCTGCATCTTTTTCCATTGGCTGCTGGGTGGGGCCTTTCAGAGGACAGTTATGCTAAGTTCCTGTCTGCAAGCATAATGGAGTATCATTGATAGTGTCAGGGGTTGCTTCTTGCCCATGGGGTGGTTCTCAATTTGTAGCAGTCATTGATTGGGCATTCAATCAATGTGGCTTTGTGGTTGGGTTGCTGCCCTTATCTTTCCATTGGTGGTCCTGCCTGGCTACAGAAACTGGCCATAACCTAGATGTCTCTCAACTGAAGAATGGATTCAGAACATGCAGTTTATCTACACAATGGAAACTACTCAGTTATTAAAAACAAGGACATCATGAATTTCACAGGCAAAGAGATGGAACTAGAAAATATCATTCTGAGTTAGGTCACCCAGACCCAAAAGGACATAATGTTGTGTATTCACTTATATGTGGATATTAGCCATAAACAACAAGATAACCATGCAATAATCCAAAGAAGCCAAATATTCAAGGAGGGCCCAAGAGGAGGATGTTTGAATCTTTCTCGGAAAGGGAAAAATAGATATCAGAGATCTATGGAAGGAGAGAACTATGTGGAAGAGTAGATGGGAAGGGAAGCAGATGGTTGCATTTCATATGTAGGGAGAACAGGGGAGAGAGAAGGGAGATCCACTGGGCCATGGCAATCTCTAGTATGTGCCAGAAACCAGGGATGGGGACAATCTCCAGAGGGTTTAAGGGGGGTGATGGTAGTTGACAGAAGAGGGATTATGGGACATATGGGGAGGGGGGGAACCTGGAAAGGGGAAAGCATTTGGAATGTAAACAAAGAATATAGAAAAAAAGATATACAGGAGAACACAGGTAAACAAGTAGAAGCCCTTAAAGAATTACAAGAAAGCACAGCCAATCAGGTAATGAAATTGAACAAAACCATCCAGAATCTAAAAATAGAGGTAGAAACAATAAAGCAATCACAAAGGGAAACAACTCTGGACATAGAAAAGCTAGGAAAGAAGTCAGGATTCATGGATGCAAGTATCAACAACAGAATACGAGAGTTAAAAGAGAGAATCTCAGATGCAGAAGATACCATAGAGAGAGCATTGACACAACAGTCAAAGAAAATGAAAAGTGCAAAAAGCTACTGACCCAAAACATCCAGGAAATCCAGCACAAAATGAGAAGACCAAACCTAAAGATTATAGGTATAGAAGAGAGTGAAGATTTCCAAATTAAAGGGCCAGTAAATGTCTTCAACAAAATTATAGAAGAAGACTTCTCTAAGCTAAAGAAAGAAATGCCCATAAACAGGCAAGAAGCCCATGGAACTCCAAATAGATTGGACCAGAAAAGAAATTCCTCCAATTACATAATAATTAAAACACCAAATGTACTAAACAAAGAAAGAATATTAAAAGCAGGAAAAAGGTCAAATAACATGAAGGTAGACTTTTCAGAATTACACCAGACTTCTCACCAGAGACTATGAAAGACAGAAGAGCCTATGCAGACGTCATACATTCCCTAAGGGAATACAAATGCCAACCCAGGCTGCTATATCCAGCAAATTTCTCATTTACCATAGATGGAGAAACCAAGGTATTCCATGACAAAAACAAATTTACACAATATCTTTCAACAAGTTCAACCCTTCAAAGGATAATGAATGGAAAACACTAACAAAAGGAGGAAAAATACACCTGAGAAAAAAGCAAGAAATTAATCTTTTAACAAACCAAAGAGAAGAGAGCCACACAAACAACTCCACCTCTAATAACAAAAATAACTGGACGCAACAATCACTTCTCCCTAATACCGCTTGATATCAGTGGACTCAATTCTCCAATAAAAAGACTGGATACATAAGCAGGACTCAACATTTTGCTGCATACAGGAAACCCACCTCAGGCACAAAGAAAGACACTGCCTCAGAATAAAAGGCTGGAAAACAATTTTCCAAGCCAATGGTCCCAAGAAACAAGCTGGTGTAGCCATCTAATATCGAATAAAATCGGCTTTTAACCTAAAGCAATAAAAAATGTCATGGAAGGACACTTTATACTCATCAAAGGAAAAATCTACCAAGTTGAACTCTCAATTCTGAACATATATTCCCCCAATACAAGGGCATCCACATTCATAAAAGAAATTTTACTAAAGCTCAAAGCATACATTGCAGCCCACACAACAATAGTGGGAGACTTCAACAACCTTCTCTCATCAATGGACAGATCAGGGAAACACAAACTAAACCAAGAAACAGTGAAACTAACAGAAGTTATGAAACAAATGGATTTAACAGATATCTATAGAACATTTTATCCTAAAACAAGAGAATATACCTTCTTCTCAGTACTTCACAATACCTTTTCCAAAATTGACCATATACTGGGTCACAAAACATACCTCAGCAGATATAAGATTGAAATAATTCCATGTACCCTATCAGATCACCACAGACTAAGGATGGTCTTCAGTAATAACAAAAACAACAGAAAGCCCACATACACATGGAAACTGAACCACATTCTACTCAATGGTGACTTGGTCAAGGATGAAATAAAGAAAGAAATTAAAGAGGTTTTTTTTTAGAATTTAATGAAAACAAAGGCACCACATACCCAAACTTATGGAACACAATAAAAGCAGTACTAAGAGGAAAACTCAGAGGTCTGAGTACCTCCAAAAAGAAACTGGAAATAACATACACAAACAGCTTAACAGCACAGCTGAAGGCTCTAGAACAAAAAGAAGGAAATACACCCATGATGAGTAGACATCACGAAATAATCAAACTCTCATACTAAGTGAGGTAACCCAGACTCAAAAGGTGAATCATGGTATGCACTCACTAATAAGTGAATATTAACCTAGAAAACTGGAATACCCAAAACCTAATCCACACATCAAATGAGGTACAAGAAGAAAGGAGGAGTGGCCCCTTGTTCTGGAAAGACTCAGTGAAGCAGTATTCGGCAAAACCAGAATGGGGAAGTGGGAAGGGGTGGGTGGGAGGACAGGGGAAGAGAAGGGGGCTTACGGGACTTTCGGGGAGTGGGGGGCTAGAAAAGGGGAAATCATTTGAAATGTAAATAAATTATATCGAATAAAAAAAATAAAAAAAAAAGAAATAATCAAACTCAGGTATGAAATCAACCAAGTAGAATCAAAAAGGACTATACAAAGAATCAACCAAACCAGGTGCTGGTTCTTTGAAAAAAAAAACAAAACAACAAGATAGATAAACTCTTAGCCAAACTAACCAGAGGGCACAGAGACTGTACCAAAATCAGTAAAATCAGAAATGAAAAGGGAAGCATAACAATGGACAGTGAGGAAATCCAAAAATATCATCAGATCCTACTACAAAAGGCTATACTCAAGAAAAGTGGAAAGTCTAGAGGAAATGGGAAATTTTTTAGACTGATACCAGGTACCAAAGTTAAATCAGGTTCACATAAATGATCTAACCAATCCCATAACCCCTAAAGAAATAGAAACAGTCATTAATACTCTCCCAACGATAAAAATCCCAAGGCCAGATGGGTTCAATGCAGAGTTTTATCAGTCCTTCAAAGAAGAGCTAATACCAATACTCTTCAAACTATTTCACAAAATAGAAACATATGGAACACTACCCAATTTGCTTTATGAAACCACAATCACTCTGGTAACTAAACCACACAAAGACTGAACAAAGAAAGAGAACTTTTGACCAATTTCCCTTATGAATATTGATGTGAAAATACTCTATAAAATTCTTGCCAACAGAATTGAAGAGTTCCCAGGTACTAAATCACCAATCAAAGAGTACACATGGAGGGACCTACAGCTCCAGCTACATATGTAGCAGAAAATGACCATTTCAGGCATCAATGAGAGGAGAGGCCATTGGTCCTGTGATGGCTTGATTCCCCAGAATAGGGGGCGGTAATTGGGGGTGGGGATAAGCAGGGACAGGGGGGATGCAATAAGGGGTTTTTGGAGAGGTAATGCAGAAAGGGGATACCGTTTGAAATGTATATAAAGCAAATATCTAATAAAAAGAAATAAAAATAAGATAAAAACACTATATGATGTAAATTCTTTTATAATTTCTTTAACACATTACAACAGAATTTTTATGGGAAGATATTTTCATAACAAGAAATTAAAAGTTATCTAATATACTTCACTGTCATAGAATATTTACTTGTACAAACCAAGGGAAACAAGATGCTCTTTTCCATTTTGACAAAACTCCTAATTTCCACATTGATTTCTAAAAAGAGAAGTAGACTTTCTTTTCACATGAATATAGATTTTTGAGTCTGAGAGCTGGCTTATTTGCTTACTTGTTAGAATTGTGTGAAACTTGTTGGTATCACTTGTGTGTACTTTATAATAGCTTGTTTGGTATAGTCCCTTTATCTTAGCCAATTTTCTGAAGAGATCATGTTCATTTACTGATTAATAATATTAGAAAACATGTCAAAGTTAGAAATACCTGGATGTCTTAAAGTCCCTAGTGAAAGAATTATTTCTCAAAGAGTTGTGTGAAATGAAATCACATATACAGATAAGGGCTGATACAGTAGATACCCCGAATGTATTAATTTTGGACATTAATATTAATGAAACTGCATCCTATCTTCTTGCCTATTGTATGCCTAAAGTTTTTTAGAAAACAGTTTCCTGAAAGCATTTCTGTTCATAGGCCTCTTTGTACATGGACTTCTGCAGTCTTAGCTGGATTTAAGAGAAATAGAGATTTTTGATAGTCTGTTTTAATTATTTAAACATTCTTCTCCATTGAGACTTCAGTAAAGAGCCATTTCCCAACATAAGAAATTTGTAAGGTGAGGGAAAAGTTTATACTTAGAGATTTCTTTCAAGATACCTTGATGGAATTTTCCTATTAATGATTTTAGCCAACTGCCAGAACAAATTGTTTCTCTTTTGTTCATATTATCATAATGTTTTAGTTCCCTTAGGAAAGTTTTGTTTAATTCTATGTTTACATGTTAATGAACTCTGCATTGGAGTTGATTCCTTGGGGATATTCCCTTCAGAGAATCTTAAATCTATGTGGGCACCAACCTCTTAGAGATCTCAGACTCTCACCAAGTTTGGTGTGGCTCTCAGGGACCCATGTAAATTGTAGTGGCTTCTGAACTGACTTTGCACTTTATCACAAGCCTCAGGATTTCAATTACTCTTTGAGGTCAAAGGCCCTCAGAGGTCAAATAGTTATGTTTCTTTTTCAGACTTCAGAAAGTCCAGTGGGTGAATTCAGCTCTGAATTAAGATCTTAGAAATCCCAAGAATATAAGTATGTTTATTTTTATGATGTTTAATTCTTTTTATAAATTAAATCAACATTCTTTACATTGTGGGTAGAAATAAAGGTGTGGTCTTGAAGAAAGGAAGACAGAGTATAGATACAAAATGCTCAGATTCTATTTCCCAGGTTCCTCTGCTCCATTTCAAAGAATAGATACAGAAGTTTTTAAAACTGCTTTTCTGTCACTTTTGCTTAGACAAAAGAACCATTGATATTACTAGATGGATTGTTTCCAACAAATAGTGCCCATAAAAGCTCCAAAAACAAGTTAAAATGACTGATGCACAGTTTAATAAAGTCATTATTAATTAACTTGTATTTAACATTGTTATTGATCACACAGTAGCTGAATTTCAACTTATTTTACTCCAGTTCATTTTCTCTTGATAGTTGGAAACTGACTTGCCTGCAATTCTGTAGCAAATAACCATGAACTTTATTATTCTAGGTAAATATGGAGGTTCATGTTTTTCATGTCAGTTACTCATAAGGCTGAGATAGGAGGCTTATTTTTACCAGCATGGGCAATATAACAAGCTCTTGTCTCAAAAAGGGCTACAATCTCCACTTGGATATGGTACTGAAATTCATTTATTTGCTTAATAAGCATTCATGCCCACTCTGTAGGTACCAGTAACTTAAGTAATGAGAAAAAACACTCAACAGATGACCAAAAATTAGTTTTTGTTTCTTCCTTTAAGACATTTAATCATATCACCAACATTTCAATTGGGGTGTGATAACTGAGGGAGTATTCATACTCCTTTGATGAAATCTAAAATATACCTGGATAGAATAAACAATGAAATTCACTGCAGAAATATTTGTGCAGTTATTTTGGAAAATAATTCAGAATCCATTTCATTCAGTTACACTTAATTCTTGAAAAATTTTCAGTCTTTATCTTACCTTGTGTTAGGAAAATAGGTTGATTTATGCTGTGTGATGGTTTATGTCTTCTTCATCAAACAATGACAGTTGATAAGCTATTTTCCTTTCTGCAAACACTACAATAAGCAGCAACATTTGACAGAAACATTTGACTCTGACCCTGTCACTTCAACATGAGGCATGCCACCATGCCTCAGTTTCTTCACTTCTGTATTTCTATATCACCCATGATCCATGTCATATCTAACCAACCATGTAGCTGTTGAATGACTACATGCTCACACGATTTTTATAAGTTTGGAACTATTATTTTTAACAGTCTTTAGAATTGGGCTCTCTATTAGGGGCACTACATTTCAGGATGGTCTGGCCTCAATGTCTTATTTTTCGTGTTGCACAGAAAGGGCTCCTCATCAAATTGATAGTAATGGTTAAAGGCAAGCTGATGTAAAGCAGAAAGGAAGTGTTCTAACTCCCATCTCTCTCTTTCCCTTCCCTCTCTCTGCATGTCTTCTCTTTCCTCTTCTTAGTCTACTTCCACCTGTGGTATATGGAGGGACAGGCAAATTCTATGATGAAAATACTTCCTGAAGAGGATAACTAACTGGAGGGAGAACATGGTGCAAATCAGGACATAAGCTTTTCTTCAGTCCTGACCAACTCCAGACACACGTTTTCTTCTGAGTATTTATCATCTAACATTTTTGCAGGAAATTTGGACTATGGTAGGCAAGAGAGCAATAGCCTGTTTGTTGTTAATTTAAATAGCATGAAATTTACTTTCCTACCTTGGCAATTATGTTTTGTAATTCACCAAATATTTAATTTTATGTACAAGGAACCAAGGTGGGCTGAGTGAGACAAGAAGGAATTAATACTGTCACTGTTTCCAGGGACCTAAGTCCAGTTGAAATGCTGTGTAAGTATAGAGCTAAATGTATGATAATCAAGACATAAAGTGATCTGAGGATGCAAAAGGGTCATAACTGTAATAGTACTAATACAATAGCTTCTACATACAATTGTATATTTACATATATTTATAAATATATATACTTACATTAATATAATTATGAAATAATCATTTATATATTTGAAATATGCATGGAATAACTACTGCAGCCTCTCTTTGCATGTTGTATGCTTCAGGAATACATTTACAATGATAGTAGAAACTATGTTTAAAATATCTTAATTTAGAGTGAAATTGACCAAGGTTTGATTCCATTTCTATTATTACCTTTTATATGACTTTGGATTTATTAGTTAGTATTATCATTTTTATCTTATAGTGATAGCTTTTTAGCACACATGAAGAAATACCATTTTTTATATGAGATGGATGATGTGCTGATGTTATAACAAGGTTTATGGGAGACACATGTCATGGGATGGTGTGAATACACAGCTATCACACATATGACTCAAAAGGTGACCCAGAAATCCAATTTTAGTGAAAAAGAAAGTTTAAAATATATTGCCACAAGAAATAACCTATAGCTGGAAAATTTCTTTGCATGTTTTAATTTATAGAGAATTATTTTCCCCACTTTATTGAAAATAGGTTCTTTTCTTATACAATATATCCTGATTACAATTTCCCCATCCACTGCTTCTTCTAGTTCCTCTCCACTTTCCCTCCTATCCAGATGCATTTTTCTTCCTCTAATTAAAAAGAAGAGGAACAACAAAATAACAAAAACAAAATATAGCAAGATAAATAAAAAGACCATCACTTTGAAGTTGGACAAAGAAAACCAACAGAAGGTAAAGAGCCTGAGAGATGACACAAGATTCAGAGACCCACTCTTTCACACATTCAAATATCCAATAAAAACACTAAACTGGAATCAATAACATGTTAACAGAGGACCAGGTGCAAACCTGTGCAGGCCCTGTGCTTGTGACTTCAGTCTGTGTGAGTTCATAGGAGCTTTGCTCATTGATTTAGAGGGCTTTGTTCTCCTGGTGTCCTCCATCCTCTCTGGGTCTTACACTGCTTTTGCCTCTCTTCCTCCTGAGCTCTGAGAGGTGGAATTGCATGGGGATATCCTATTTAAAGCCAAGTGTTCCAAGGTCTGTTCACCTGTCTGTCTCCACTCTTCTACCTTTCTCTCTGCTTGCATAATGCCTGGATATTTATCTCCGTATTTGTTTCCATTTACTGGAGATATATTTTTTGATGATGGCCGAATAAGACACTGATATGTGAGTATAGCAGAATACCACTAGAAATTACTTCATCACTACATGTTTTAAAAAGACCAGCAGTATTTGGTTTTACCTTAGGTTTCTCTTCTACATAGCCTCTGGTTCTTAGTCTCCCTAACAGTGCCAGGTATGTGCTTCCATAACATAGAGCGGTCCTTAAGTCAAATCAGATTTTGGTTGACTACCTGCCAAGTGTGTGTCATCATTGTTCAAACATATTTTGCAGGCAAGATACCATTTTAGATCAAAGGGATTGTGGCTGGTGTGGTGTTTACATTTCTCTTTTAGTAGAATCAGAACCAAAGTGTTGATTTGAAGAAGAAATATATTAAATTCAGGTAGGTATTTTGGAGGAAGTGGAAAGTGTGCTCTATTGATTTCTATGGTTATTGTGATTTAATTATGCATATATAAAATTTTCATGAAATTTCTATTGAGGGAAGATTATTGAGACAGAATGAGGTAGAAAAGGAAGAATGGATTCACATTTTTTTACCTCAAAGTTTTCATTTTTGATAAAAGTTAAGTATGGATTCAACAGAATGATTTTTCCAAATAACACCACAAAATAATGTGCATGCACATGCAGTTTGAACTTTGAACTCTACAAAGAGATAAATTTGCCTTTGCCTTTTATTAAACAGTCTCACTTAATATTGCCAAGTTATCATGTTCTGATCTGTGAAATGGGCATATATATAAAATAATATATATATACATATGTGTGTGTGTGCGCATGTGTGTGTGTTCGTGTGTGTTTGTATGTGTGTATTTGTGTGTATCTTATTTTTATATCTTTATGTCTTTCTGTTTTATTGTTTCATTCTCCTTAATCATTAGGCAAAATTTCAGTTGTCTTCAATGGAGAACATCACAGAAGTGAGACAATTCATCCTGCTGGGGTTGACAGATGACCCCAATCTTCAGGTTCCTCTCCTCCTGATATTTTTCTTTATTTACCTTGCCACTCTGATTAGAAATGGAGGGATGATGGTCATAATTTTCTCAGACTCTCACTTCCACACTTCCATGTATTTCTTCCTCAGTAACCTGTCCTTTGTAGATCTGGGATACTCATCAGCTGTACCCTCCTATACCTCCCAAGATGGTGGCTGTACTTCATTCAGGGGACAAGGTAATCTATAATGGTTGTGTTGCTAAATTTTTCTTCTTTGTGGGGTTTGCCACTCTTGATTGCTATCTTATGGCCCCCATGGTTTATGACTGCCATGTAGCAGTGTGTAGGCCTCTTCATTACACCACCATCCTGAAAACAGGTGTGTTTTCACACACCTGACCATTGGTTCTTACACCTGTGGCTTCCTCAATGCCTAAATCCATGCTGCAGACACTTTTAAACTCACTTTTTGTTGTTCTAATAAGATCAATCATTTTTTCCTGTGACATTACCCCACTCCTGGCCCTTGCATTCTCCAGTACACACATCAGTAAGTTGTTTGTGTTTTTTGTTGTGGAATTCAATGTCTTTATCACTCTCTTGGTAATTTTCATCTTATACCTCTTCATATACATTGCTATTCAAAACATGAAGTCTTATGAAGGGCTTATTTCTCGACTTGTGCTTCCCACCTCACTTCTGTGTCTATCTTCTATGGCACAATCATCTTCGTGTACTTGCAGCCCAGTTCTGGTCAGTCTATGAACACAGACAAAATAGCATCTGTATTCTACACTGTAGTCATTCCCATGTTGAACCCCTTGATCTACAGCCTCAGGAACAGAGAAGTGAAAAGTGCTCTCTGGAAAATACTCAACAACATTTACCCTCAGTGTTTTAGTGTGAATAGGAAGTAGACAGGGAAGTAAGGGGTAGATCAGTTCCTGGGCAATTTCAACTTTTGAAGTCTGAAGAATTTCAGTTTCATCTTCCCCAAGAATAGTGGTCATTTCAGTTCCTAGGAAAAGGGGTAAAAAAGCAGTACTTGGAAATGTTTCTTTCTGGAAGATGATTATCTACTGTTGAACAGAAATAATCTAGGACATTTATATCTTTTATACATAAATATATTAATGATTTAGTTGAAAACAGATCAAAGAACAGACATAAATATTTTTTCTTCCTTGTTTTTATTGACAAGAAAAAATTACTATTAAATTTAGTATAAAGAATCACACCTTCAATTTTATTAATTTGTATTTTCTGGGGGTATTTTAGTATGTATGTGCACATATGTATGGGCATGCTTATGTATGTGTGGGCCAGAGATCAAATCTTTTTTTGATGAAATGTCTCTGATTAAACACAGAACCAACCAAATAGGATGGCAAGCTCAGGATCTGCGCATCTCTATTTCCTCAGTTTTGGAGTTACGGGCATATACTGCCTTGCCTACCTTTCATGTGGGTACTGGAAATCTGAACTCATGTCTTCATGCTTGTTTGGAAAACACTTTACTTACTGAGTCATCTCCACAACCCTGTCATTTTAATTTATCAATCAACTAGAATACACAGTATTATGCTTTGTATTGTTTTGGCCCACAATTTAGAAAGCTAAAGTTCCTTTTGTTAATAATAATTCTTTCAATTGTACATATTTATGGATTATATTACAATAAACTAAATCTATACAACAATAAAATCAGGCCAATTAGTATGCCTGTCTACTTATTCAACATTGTTTGATTAGTATTTAACTTTTTAATACCAAGTATCCTTTATAGTTTTGAATGAAGTTTCAGAGAGTGGAAGGGTTTGAACTAACAGTCAGATGATTTATGTTCAAATCTAAATGCCTGCTCTCTGTCTCCTCTCACTTTCCTATTTCTGCTTCCTAGTTGCATTTCTCTATATTCTCCATCTGCTTTTACTGATGTGCTGAGATAACTTTGGTAGTAAATAATAAGACACTTGGAATAATTGAACAGTTACAATAGATGAATTGCTTAAATTTTAACCTGAATACATACACCTTTCTTTGGAGAGTCTGGTCTACATTCTGTTCTTTTGGCTTCTGCCAAATATATTTACCAACATATGCAGAAGTTTTGAAAAAAAAGGTAATAATTCCCACGGCCAGGAGAAATTATGTTTATGTCCTGAATTGATTTATTATATTTCTCAGAAATATACATTTTGTCAAATGTAAATAAAAAAATATATCGAATAAAAAATGCCAAAAAAAGAAATACAAATGATAGTTTTCTAGAACTATGCTTTTGTTTTTATTATTTCAATAACTCCCCTCATGTCTGGATTTCTGTTACATTCTGGTATTTTTCAATTAGATGCTATAAGAATGAAAAAAATCTTCCTAGAAATTTATTTTTAAGGCAAGAGTGACTCAAATATGCACAGTGCAAACCCACCTTCATACCTTGTTCCATGAGCTAAATGATGCAATCAAATGTATCTGTATATATAGAAAGTGGTAATTAAGTTTTGCTCCTTACATATCAACTGCTTGAGGGTGTTTATAGATATAATTAATGTTATACAATGTATAGTCTAGAGAAATTTTGCTTTAACATGAGTCAGAGGCCCAGAATTCGGGTTGTTAGACAATGTGCTCTAGACAGGACAGCGAAAATGTACCCATGAACTCTTAATAGTATGGCTCTCTGATCAAGAGCAACATAATGATACTACTGATCAATAAGACTTATATATGTGTGACAATAATAATTGAAGACAACATCATATATTTTGGAGGAAAGCATGTAGGAGGAGTTGAAAGGGGAAGAGGAAGTAGTGGCAGTGATGGAGTTGAAGCACTCCTGTATGACATACTCAGGAAGTAAAACTATAAAAGGAAAATAAAAGAAAAAGTTGAAGCTAGAAAATATCATTCTGAGTGAGATAACTCAGACCCAAAAGGACAAGCATGGTGTGTTCTCACTAATAAGTGGAGAGTACCCAAGATAAAGACCACAGAACTCAAAAAGATCAACAAGTGGAAGTTCCCAAGTGAGGGTGCCTCTGTCCTACTTGGTAGGGAGAATAAAGCAATCACAAATGAGGAGGTAGAGAGATACTTGGGAGGGAAAGTGGACAGGGGTGGGGAGGAAGTGGGGGAAAAGGGGAACATTATCTGGTATTGGGTGAGGTAAAAGAACTGAAGCCCTGATGGCCAGCAGAAAGAATGCAAACAGGCAACCTGGGTGGTAGGTGGGTTGGACAGCTCACTAGTGCTCATGCCCTTGAAGCCAGCAGAGGCTGGCCAGCTCTACTGTGCTGCTTGGGTGAGGTGCAGGACCTATTTTCCCAAGTGCTTCATCTAATAAGGGGCAAGGAAAGCTCTGCACAGCCCTTGTTCATCAAAATGGCTCCAGGAGGCAGCCCAGACCAGGGATACTTGTATGGCCTTTGGTAGTTACATGAGCCATAGACATTGACGTAGACCGCTCTACATCAGGGCCACAGTCCCTGACATTGCCCTTGGCTGCAGTATGGGCCAGGACCTCCCATGGTCTCAAGGTGGCATCTCAGGATACTCACATCAGGTTGTTCCTCACCACCCTCAAGTCTTCAGTTCTGCCTGTGTTCATTGTGCACACACACAATTCAGTTTCACTTTCCCTTTTTTTAATTTATTGATATATTTATTTACATTTCAAATGATTTCCCCTTTTCTGGACCCCCACTCCCCGAAAGTCCCACCAGTCCCCTTCCCTCCCCCTGTTTTCCCACCCAACCCTTCCCACTTCCCTGTTCTGATTTTGCTCTATACTGCTTCACTGAGTCTTTTCAGAACAAGGGGCCACTCCTCGGTTCTTCTTGTACCTCATTTGATGTGTGGATTATGTTTTGGGTATTCCAGTTTTCTAGGTTAATATCCACTTATTAGTGAGTGCATACCATGATTCACCTTTAGAGTCTGGGTTACCTCACTTAGTATGATGTTCTCTAGCTCCATCCATTTGCCTAAGAATTTCATGAATTCATTGTTTCTAATGGCTGAATAGTACTCCATTGTGTAGATATACCACATTTTTTGCATCCACTCTTCTGTTGAGGGATACCTGGGTTCTTTCCAGCATCTGGCAATTATAAATAGGGCTGCTATGAACATCGTAGAGCATGTATCCTTATTACATGGTGGGGAATCCTCTGGGTATATGCCCAGGAGTGGTATAGCAGGATCTTCTGGAAGTGAGGTGCCCAGTTTTCTGAGGAACCGCCAGACTGATTTCCAGAGTGGTTGCACCAATTTGCAACCCCACCAGCAGTGGAGGAGTGTTCCTCTTTCTCCACATCCTCGCCAACACCTGCTGTCTCCTGAATTTTTAATCTTAGCCATTCTGACTGGTGTAAGGTGAAATCTCAGGGTTGTTTTGATTTGCATTTCCCTAATGACTAATGAAGTTGAGCATTTTTTTAAGGTGTTTCTCTGCCATCCGAAGTTCTTCAGGTGAGGATTCTTTGTTTAACTCTGTACCCCATTTTTTAATAGGGTTGTTTGGTTTTCTGGAGTCTAACTTCTTGAGTTCTTTATATATATTGGATATCAGTCCTCTATCTGATGTAAAATTGGTGAAGATCTTTTCCTAATTTGTTGGTTGCCGATTTGTCCTTTTGATGGTGTCCTTTGCCGTATAGAAACTTTGTAATTTTATAAAGTCCCATTTGTCAATTCTTGATCTTAGAGCATATGCTATTGGTGTTCTGTTCAGTTTCACTTTCTTTTGTATCTTTACGCTATTCACTTGCTCCTTTTGGTGGTGCCTGTGGATTCTGGGTTGCACTGGGGTAGGAGATATCTTGGGAGCACTATACCTGTCCATGCCATCTGAAATCCTTATTTTTTTATCAACTATCTGATCTCAAGGTCGTCATATTATCTATATTCTACATGCAGGATAAATTGTAAGGATAACATGGAATCAAGTGTGTGCATGTCTACAAACTGAGAGTGTTTTTAATACAGCTCAGATCTTGATACTGGGCATTCAGTTAACTGTTTTTGTACATCAGACTTTGGTTTACCAGAATTTGTACTATCTTTACTCTACTCAAGCCCAGGTCTTTAATTTTTACTATTATTTATCTTTCTGCTATAAATCTCAAATGCCCATGACAGACATGCTTCAAGATCACATTATACAGGTATTTGTTTATAGAAACTACCCAGAAAAAAGCATTATGTTCCCAGTAAGACATAAGTAAACAGAGTTTGTATTACTGTAGGAGGAGCTTTGCACTTGCAAGTGGGAAGTTTGTCAAACATAAGCTGGATGCTCATTTGACAACACCTACTCACTTCCTGTGGGGAAGATCTAAGGAATAAGGAACACTAGGAGGAAGTCCCATCACACAGAAATCACTGCCCAGAAGGATCAAGGGAGATGTCCCTCTTAAAAATCCTCAAGAAGAATGTAGAACATACTTCAGGAAAATATTTCATTACTCATTATATTAAAGTTAAAAATATAAATGCTACAACTGTTATATTACACAATAGGTTGAGTTTTAAATACATTTCTTTATGGTTTTACATCCCAGCAGAGTTATAAATGTGTGGCTTTTCCCAGGCTACATAAACTATTTTTTCCTAAATTGTTATGGTGGAGTTACATAGAAATGAGCATTCCAGGGTTAAGAGAGATTGGTTAGCAGTTAAGAGTACTTGGGGTTCCTGCAGAAGACCTAAGTTTGGTTCCCAATCCCCATATCAGTCAGCTCACCATCAACTATAAATCCAATTCCAGGATGTATGACAATCTTTTTTTGTCCTTGAAAGGATTTTCATTAACATGATGTACATACATTTATTCAGTCATGCACACATGTAATGTAAATAAGTACATACTTTAAAATGTTCCCTTTGCATGGGAACTCTGTGTACGAAATGGAAAAGAAAAGACTGAGAATTTCTTGAAAACTTGTAACTAGGATTCTAGTCACAGGCTTTGGTTCCACCCAACCTGGTCATAAAACTTTTATAAAAATATTAATGACACAATTATTATAATTAGAAAGAAAAATTCTTTTTTCTTTCATTTTAATTCTTCTGTCCTATACTACATCTTGACTGCAGTTCCATCTGACTCCAGCCTCTCCCTACTACATCTTCTCTATCTGAGATCTACCATTTTTTGCCTCTCCTCAGAAAAGAACTTCCAGGAAATTCAAAGAAGCATGGCATAACAGACAGTAAGACCGGGCATACATCATTATATCTTCTCTGGATAAGACAACAAGTAAGAGTAAAAGGGTCCCATAAAGTAAGAAAAAGAGTCAGGACAATTCCTGATTTCACTGTTAGGATTCCCACAAGAAAACCTCACCACTCAACCCACAACATATATCCAGAGAACCTATTTCAAACTCCTAGAGATTTCCCAATCTCTGCAAAACCTCAAGTCCCAGTCAACTGCTTTTGTGGGTAATGTACCGCGGTGTTCCTAGCTACTCTGGTTCCTCTGATTCTTCCTCTTCTTCCTCCATAGACTCCCAGAACTCCATCCAGTGTTTGGCTGTGGTACTCTATCTGCTCCCACCAGTTTCTGGATGAAGTCTCCCTAGTATCTTTGATGATGATTTTGCTAGGACATCTGAAGGACAAACTATAAAGAAGGTTTTGTGGCTGGGTTGATGTCCCAATCCCTCTACTTGAGGCCTTTTCTGGTTACAGAAGATGGACTATTCAGGTACTGTGAAGGAAAAATTTTCAACAGCCTATGAAATTATATGAAAAAAGCCCCCGTTTACAAAGGAAAAAGCCAAAATGCTATGGTTTAACTTACTCAAACTCACTGAGAAGCAATTGTAGACTGATTCTACCAAGTTTTATATTTTATATATGTATTTGCATGTCAAATAATACTTTTAGATTATTTTAACTTACTTTTGCTCATTATAAGGTAAAATTTGGGGCTGCTGAGGAAACCAATGTTTTTCTTTCTTTCTTTTTTTTTATTAAACTTATAAAATTTATTTTAAAATATACAACTCAGCATTGACATTTTTAAGTCATCAAAATAATTTATAATAGTTAAATCCCTTTTAAGTATACATGATATCTTCTGAAGCTAAAAGTAATATGCACTCAATCTGTTTAAAAAATCTATTTGGAACATTATATATGACAGAAGTAGAAAAAATCGCTTATGAAGTCCCCTATAAAGGAAACTGTAACAAGTCCTTGATTAGATAGAAACTTTTCCATCTCCAAGGGAGACTACTCAGTGTAACTGAGACTTCATAGAATGAATTGGGTAGTGTTCCTTCTGTTTCTATTTTGTGGAATAGGTTTTTTTTTATTTTCTATATTCTTTGTTTACATTCTGAAAGCTTTCCCCTTTCCCAGTCCCCCCCCCCCATATGTCCCATAAGTCCTCTTCTCTCCATCCATTCTCCTATCTTTCTCCCTCCCTTTTCTCTGTCCTGATACTCCCCTACAATGCTGGATCAAGCCTTTCCAGGATTAGGGACCTCTTCTTCCTTCTTCATGAGAATCATTTGATATGCTAATTGTATCTTCAGTATTCAGAGCTTCAGGGCTAATTAATATCCACTTATCAATGATTGCATTCCATGTGTATTCTTTTGTGATTGCATTACCTTGCTTAGGATGATATTTTCCAGTTCCATCCATTTGCCTAAAAATATTCATGAATTCATTGTTTTTAATTGCTGAATAGTACTCCATTGTATATATATACCACATTTTCTGTATCCATTCCTCCATTGAGGGATATCTGGGTTCTTTCCAGCTTCTGGCTATTATAAATAAGGCTGCTATGAACATAGTGGAGCATGTGTCCTTATTGCATGCTGGGGAATCCTCTGGGTATATGCCCAGGAGAGGTATAGCAGGGTCCTCCGGAAGTGTCATGTCCAGTTTTCTTAGGAACCACCAGACTGATTTCCAGAGTGGTTGTACCATCTTACAATGCCACCAGCAGTGAAGGAGTGTTCCTCTTTCTCCACATCCTTGCCAACACCTGCTGTCTCCTGAGTTTTTAACCTTAGCCAATCTGACTGGTGTGAGGTGAAATCACAGTGTTGTTTTGATTTGCCTTTTCCTAATGGCTAATGATGTTGAGCATTTCTTAAGGTGCTTCTTGGCCATCCAAATTTCTTCAGGCGAAAATTCTTTGTTTAGGTCTGTACCCCATTAAGAGTATTGGTATTAGTTCTTTGAAGGTCTAATAGAATTCTGCACTAAAACCATCTGCTCCTGGGCTTTATTTTAGTTGGGAGACTTTTAATGACTGCTTCTACTTCTATAGGGGTTGTGGGAATGTTTAGAGGGTTTATCTGACCCTGATTTAACTTTAGTATTTGGTATCTATCTAGAAAAATGCCCATTTCATCCAGATATTCCAGTTTTATTTAATATAGGCTTTTATAGTAAAATCTAATGATTTTTTGAATTTTCTTGGTTTCTGTTGTTATTATTCATTTCAGATTTAGTTAATTTGCATACTGTCTCTGTTTCTTCTGGGTAGTCTGCCTAAGGGTTTATCTATCTTGTTGATTTTCTCAAAGAACCAGGTCCTGGTTTTGTTGATTCTTTGTATATTTCTTTTTGTGTTGACTTGATTGATTCTAGCACAGAGTTTGATTATTTCCTGCTGTCTACTCCTCTTGGGTATCTTTGCTTCTTTTATTTTAAAGCTTCCAGGTGTGCTATTAAGCTGATAATATATGCTCTCTCCAGTTTCTTTTTGAAAACACTCAGACCTGAGTTTTCTTCTTAGCACTGCTTTCATTGTGTCCTATAAATTTGGGTATGTTGTGCCTTCATTTTAATTAAATTCCAAAAAGTCTTTAATTTTTTCTTTATTTCTTCTTTAAGCAAGTTATCATTGAGTAGAACATTGTTCAGCTTCCATGTGTATGTGGGCTTTCTGTTGTTGATATTGAAGACCAGCCTTAGTCTGATCTGATAGAATCATCTGATAGGTGATCTGATAGAATGCATGGGATTGTTTTATACTTCTTGCATCTCTTGAAGTATGTTTTGTGACTGATTATATGGTCAATTTTGGAGAAGCTACCAAGAGGTGCTGAGAATAAGGTATATTATTTTATTTTGGAAGGAAATATTCTATAGATATCTGTTAAATCCGTTTAGTCCATAGCTTCTGTTAGTTTCAGTGTGTGTCTTTTTAGTTTTTGTTTCCATGATCTGTCCCCATTGATGAAAGTAGGGTGTTGAAGTCTCTCACTATTATTGTGTGAAGTACAATATGTGCTTTGAGCTTTATTAAAGTATCTTTTATGAATGTGTGTGCCCTTGCATTTGGAGCATATATGTTCAGAATTGAGAATTCTTCTTGGAAGATGTTTCCGTTGATGAGCATGATATGTCCTTCCTTGTCCTTTTTGATAACTTTTGGTTGACTGTTACTTTTATTCGATATTAGAATGGCTACTTGGGACCATTTGCTTGGAAAACTGTTTTCCGGCCTTTTACTATGAGGTAGTGTCTGTCTTTGACACTGAGTTGCATTACCTGTATGCAGAAAAATATTGACTCCTGTTTATGTATCTAGTCTGTTATTGTATGTCTTTTTATTGGAGAAATTGAGTTTATTAATGTTAATAGATATTAAGAAATAGTGATTTCTGCTTCCTGTTATTTTTAATGTTATTTTTATATTTGTGTGTTGATCTTCTTTTGGGTTTGTTGAAAAAGGATTACTTTCTTGATTTTTCTAGAATGCAGATTCCCTCCTTCCATTTGTGTTTTCCTTCTATTATCTTTTGTAGCACTGGATTTGTGAGAACACATTATGTACATTTATTTTTGTCATGGAATATCTTAGTTTCTCCATCTATGGTAATTGGGAGTTTTTCGCATATAGTAGCCTGGCCTGGCATTTGTGTTCTCTTAGAGTCTGAATGATATCTTCCCAGGCTCTTCTTGCTTTCATAGTCTTTGGTGAGAAGTCTGGTATAATTCTGAAAGGCCTGCATTTGTATGTTACTTCATCTTTTACCATTACTGATTTTTAATATTCTTTCTTTGTTTAGTGCATTTGGTGTTTTGATTATTATGTGATGGGAGGAATTTCTTTTCTGGTCTAACTTATTTGGATTTCTGTAGTCTTCTTGTATGTTCATAGGCATCTTTCTATGTCAGGAAAGTTTTTGTCTATAACTTTGTTGATGGTATTTACTGGCCCTTTACATTGGGAATCTTCGTTCTCTTAACAGGAGGGGAAGTTTTGGTCCTGTATAGGACCAGTGTTTCCCAGCATAGGGGAATGTTAGGGAAGTGAGATGGGAGTGGGTGGGTGGGTGGAGGAGCACCCTCATAAAGGCAAAGGGGAGGGGAGATTGCTTGTAGGGGTTTGCAGACTGGAGACTGAGAAGGGGGACAAAATTTGAAATGCAAATAAATAAAATAACCAATAAAAAAGAATAAAAACTATGACATCAACCATACAATTTTTACAGGTTTTACCCCATGGCCATTGGTGTAGGTATATAAATTGTTTGTTTGATATAATATTATTGTTGCTACTAAGTGAGTATTAACATTTAGGTGAGCAGAAATGCCAGTGGTTAAAGTGACACTTGCTTGGGATGCTCCCTCTAATATGAAGACAACTGCACTTACATTAAGGATTTTCCTCTATCTCCAAACCTTAGTATGGGGGATATGTTTTGCAGTGAATGGTGGTGAAGACAGAGATTCACGATTGCCCAAGATGCTAAGAGTAAATGATGGGCAGTGATTCAGCTTTAAGGGAGACATTTATATTATCTTCTCTATGGACATTATTAGTGTAATTCTGTAGACTTGAGAGTTCATTAATGAAAGCCTTAACTGGTAAGATCCTTCTTGCTGGGTTCTTAAATTATGGAATGCATCTCACAAAGACAGAGCTTGCATAGCAACTCAAGAATAAGTAAGGTATTTTAATATTGTTTTGTGACAGTAACAACATTAAAGAGCTAGCATCACAATATTGCTTCAGTAGCATTCAAATTTAACGATGGGTTTTAGAAAAGCTACTCAAATCACCATAGACTATACCTTTTAAAATTTAGATCTTTTACCACTCATATGTCATTTCATTTTGATTTACAGGTTTTACCCCATGACCATTGGTGGACTACATTTATGCTTTGCTAGAGTACCTTTCTTTTGCTTATGGTGGACCACATTTATGCTTTGCTAGAGTACCTTTCTTTAGGGAAATTTTATATGGATCAATTAGAACAAGACTGATATCTTCTCTTTCATTTTCCTATACATGTACTTATTCTAAATCAGTTGTATTTGTATGTTCCACACTGTATTTTCTGTTTTTGTGTCTGCTTTTTACATCATATTTAATTAGTATGAGTAAAACTAGTATTTGTTTTGTGTGGGTCTGGGCTGGATGTTTAAACATTATGAATGTAGTCCTACTGAGATAAACTGATACTTATTCTCAATGGTTCAGACATTTAAGAAATGTGAAAGAATGAATTTCTATTTTTCAGTAATATTTTCATTTATTATTTGGGAATTTCACATCTTTTTAAAAATATTTTTATTTTCTATATTCTTTGTTTACATTCCAAATGATTTCCCCTTTTCCAGAGCCCCCCTCCCCATATGTCTCATAAACCTTCTTCTCTCCATCCATTCTCCAATCACCTCCCGCCATTTTCTCTGTCCTTATATTCCCCTCCAATGCTAGATCAATCCTTTCCAGGATCAGGGCCCTCTCCATACTTCTTCATGGGAGTCATTTGTTATGCAATTTGTGCCTTGGGTATTCAAGGCTTCTGGACTAATTAATATCCACTTACCAGAGATTGCATTCCACGTGCATTCTTTTGTGATTGGGTTACCTCACTTAGGATGATATTTTCCAGATCAAACCTTTTGCCTAAAAATTTTGTGAATTCATTGTTTCTTTTTTTTTTAATATTTTTATGTTCTATATTCTTTGTTTACATTCCAAATGATTTCCCCTTTCCCGGATCCCCCCTCCCTATATGTCCCATAAACCTTCTTCTCTCCATCCCTTCTCCAATCACCTCCCTCCTTTTTCTCTGTCCTTATATTCCCTTCCAATGCTAGATCAATCCTTTCCAGGATCAGGACCCTCTCCATACTTCTATGGGATACAATGAAAGCAGTGCTAAGAGGAAAACTCATAGCCCTGAGTGCCTCCAAAAAGAAAATAGAGAGAGCATACACTAACAGCTTAATGACACACCTGAAAGCCCTGGAACAAAAAGAAGCTATTTCACCCAGGAGGAGTAGAAGGCAGGAAATCATTAAACTCAGGGCTGAAATCAATCAAGTAGAAACAAAGAGAACCATACAAAAAATCAACAAAACCAGGAGCTGGTTCTTCGAGAAAATCAACAAGATAGATAAATCCTTAGCCAGACTAACCAAAGGGCACAGAGACAGTATCCAGATTCACAAACTTAGAAATGAAAAGGGAGATATAACAACAGAAACTGAGGAAATTCAAAAAATCTTTAGATCCTACTACAAAAGCCTATACTCAACACAACTGGAGAATCTGGAGGAAATGGACAGTTTCCTAGACAGATATCCGAATTCATTGTTTCTAATTGCTGAGTAGTATTCCATCGTGTAAACATATCACATTTTCTGTATCCATTCCTCCTTTGAGGGACATCTCGGTTCTTTCCAGCTTCTGGCTATTATAAATAAGGCTGCTATGAACATAATGGAGCATGTGTCTTTATGGCATGTCGGGGAATCCTTTGGGTATATGCCCAGAAGAGGTATAGCAGGGTCCTCCGGAAGTGTCATGTCCAGTTTTCTGAGGAACCACCAGACTGATTTCCAAAGTGGTTGCAGCATCTTACAGCTCCACCAATAGTGGAGGAGTGTTCGTCTTTCTCCACATCCTCACCAACATCTGCTGTCTCCTGAGTTTTTGACCTTAGCCATTCTGACTGGTGTAAGGTGAAATCTCAGTGATGTTTTGATTTGTATTTCCCTAATGACTAATGATGTTGAGCACCTCTTAAGGTGCCTCTCAGCCATCCAAATTTCTTCAGTTGAAAATTCTTTGTTTAGACCTGTACCCCATTTTTAATAGGGTTATTTGGTTCCCTGGGTCTAACTTCTTGAGTTCTTTGTATATGTTGGATATTAGCCCTTTATCTGATGTAGGGTTGTTGAAAATCCTTTCCCAATTTGATGGTTGCCGTTTTGTCCTTTTAACAGTGTCCTTTGCCTTACAGAAACTTTGTAATTTTATGAGGTCCCATTTGTCAATTCTTGATCTTAGAGCATAAGCTATTGGTGATCTGTTCAGGAACTTTTCCCCTGTGCTCATGTCCTCAAGGGTCTTCCCCTGTTTCTTTTCTATTAGTTTCAGTGTGTCTGGTTTTACATGGAGGTCCTTGATCCACTTGGAGTGAAGTTTGGTACATGGAGATAAGAATGGATCAATTCCCATTCTTCTGCATGCTGACCTCCAATTGAACCAGCACCATTTGTTGAAAAGGCTATCTTTTTTCTACTGGATGTTTTCCGGCTCCTTTGTCGAAGAACAAGTGACCATAGGTGTGTGGATTCATTTCTGGAACTTCAATTCTATTCCATTGTTCCACTTGTCTGTCACTGTGCCAATACCATGCAGTTTTTAACACTATTGCTCTATAGTATTGCTTGAAGTCAGGGATACTGATTCCCCCAGAATTTCTTTTGTTGTTCAGAATAGTTTTAGCTATCCTGGGTTTTTTGTTATTCCAGATGAATTTGGGAATTGCTTTTTCTAACTCTTTGAAGAACTGAGTTGGGATTTTGATGGGGATTGCATTGAATCTGTAGATTGCTTTTGGCAAGATGTCCATTTTAACTATATTAATCCTGCCAATCCACGAGCATGGCAGATTTTTCCATTTTCTGAGGTCTTCTTCGATTTTCTTCTTCAGAGACCTGAAGTTCTTGTCCTACAGATCTTTCACTTGTTTGGTTAGAGTCACACCAAGATTCTTTATATTGTTTGTGGCTATTGTGAAGGGTGTCATTTCCCTAACTTCTTTCTCATCCTGCTTATCCTTTGAGTATAGGACAGCAACAGATTTGCTTGAATTGGTTTTATAACCAGCCACTTTGCTGAAGTTATTTATCAGCTGTAGGAGTTCTCTGGTGAAGGTTTTCGGGTCACTTAAGTAGACTATCATGTCATCTGCAAATAGTGATAATTTGACTTCTTCCTTTCCAATTTGTATCCCCTTGACCTCCTTATGTTGTGTAATTGCTCTAGCTAGAACTTCAAGTACTATATTGAAAAGATATGGAGAGAGAGGACAGCCTTGTCTAGTCCCTGATTTTAGTGGGATTGCTTCAAGTTTCTCTCCGTTTAGTTTGATGTTGGCTACTGGTTTGCTGTATATTGCTTTAATGATGTTTAGGTATGGGCCTTGAATTCCTGTTCTTTCCAAGACTTTTAGCATGAAAGGATGCTGAATTTGTCAAATGCTTTTTCTGCATCTAATGAGATGATCATATGGTTTTATTCTTTGAGTTTGTTTATGTAGTGGATAGCATTGATGGATTTCCTTATATTGAACCATCCCTGCATCCCTGGGATGAAGCCTACTCAATCATGGTGGATGATCGTTTTGATGTGTTCTTGGATTCTGTTGGCAAGAATTTTATTAAGTATTTTTGCATCAATATTCATAAGGGAAATTGACCTGAAGTTCTCTTTCTTTGTTGGATCTTTGTGTGGTTTTGGTACCAGTGTAATTGTGGCGTCATACAACAAGTTGGGTAGAGTTCCTTCTATTTCTATTTTGTGGAATAGTTTGAAGAGTATTGGTGTTTGGTTTTCTATGAAAGTCTGATAGAATTCTGTACTGAAGCCATCTGGTCCTGTGCTTTTTTTTGTTGGGAGACTTTCTATGACCCTTTTTATTTCTTCAGGTGTTATGGGACTGTTTAGATGATCTATTTGATCCTGATTTAGTTTTGGTTGGATATCTGTCTAGGAAATCCATATTTTCCTCCAGATTTTCCAGTTGTGTTGAGTATAGGCTTTTGTAGTAAGATCCAATGATTTTTTGAATTTCCTCAGTTTCTGTTGTTATATCTCCCTTTTCATTTCTAAGTTTGTTAATCTGTATACTGTCTCTGTGCCCTTTGTTTAGTCTGGCTAAGGGTTTATCTACCTTGTTGATTTTCTCAAAGAACCAGCTCCTGCTTTTGTTGATACTTTGTATGGTTCTCTTTGTTTCTACTTGATTGATTTCGACCCTGAGTTTGATGATTTCCTGCCTTCTACTCCTCCTGGATGAAATAGCTTCTTTTTGTTCCAGGGCTTTAAGGTGTGTCATTAAGCTGTTAGTGTATGCTCTATTTTCTTTTTGGAGGCACTCAGGGCTATGAGTTTTCCTCTTAGCACTACTTTCATTGTGTCCCATAGATTTGGGTATGTTGTGTTTTCATTTTCATTATTTCTAAAAAGTCTTTATTTTCTTTCTTTATTTCTTCCTTGACCAAGGTATCATTGAGTAGAATATTGTTCAGTTTCCACATGTATGTGGGTTTTCTTTTGTTTTTGTTGCTACTGAAGACCACTTTTACTCCATAGTGATCTCATAGGAGGCATGGGATTAGTGCGATCTTCCTATATTTGTTGAGGTCTGTCTTGTGACCAATTATATGGTCGATTTTGGAGAAGGTACCATGAGGTGCTGAGAAAAAGGTATATCCTTTTGCTTCAGTATAGAATGTTCTATATATATCTGTTAAATATAATTGGTCCAAAGCTTCAGTTAGTTTCACTGTGTCCCTGTTCAGTTTCTGTTTTCCTGATGGGTCCATTGAGGAAAGTGCAGTGTTGAAGTCATCCACAATTATTGTGTTTGGTGTAATGTGTGCTTTGAGCTTTAGTAAAGTTTCTTTTATGAATGAGGGTGCCGTTGCATTTGGAGCATAGATGTTCAGGATTGAGAATTCTTCTTGTTGTATTTTTCCTTTGACCAGCAAGAAGTGTCCCTTAGAGTCTCTTTTGATTACATTGTGTTGAAAGTCAATTTTATCTGATATTAGAATGGCTACTCCAGCTTGTTTCCTGAGACCATTTGCTTGTAAAATTGTCTTCCAGCCTTTTACTCTAAGGTAGTGTTTGTCTTTGACACTGAGGTGTGTTTCCTGTATGCAGCAAAATGTTGGGTCCTGTTTACGTATCCAGTCGGTTAGTCTATGTCTTTTTATTGGGGCATTGAGCCCATTGATGTTAAGAGATATTAAGGAATAATGATTATTACCTCCTGTCATTTTTTTGTTATTTATTTATTTATTAGAAAAATAAGTACACTTACCCCCCCCCGCCCCCATCAAAGTCACAAAACACAACGATTTTCTTAGGAACAGGAACATCCAAAGCTTTCACCTTATTATTATGCTTGGTTGCAAATGTGTTCCGTAACCAGCTGTTGACTGAACACACCAACAAGACTTTGGTTTTCCTAACTGGTCAAATTTACCTAAAGTTCTATGAGCTATACCCACAGTATAGGATTTTCAAGGCTTTACATTGGCAATAATGTTGTCTATATTTATGTGTCTCCTACAAAAGATCAAAAGGAAAAAAAATAAGAGGCATGTCATTTTTTTTAAAAATTTTTTTATTCGATATAATTTATTTACATTTCAAATGATTTCCCCTTTTCTAGCCCCCCCACTCCCCGAAAGTCCCGTAAGCCACCTTCTCTTCCCCTGTCCTCCAACCCACCCCTTCCCACTTCCCTGTTCTGGTTTTGCCGAATACTGCTTCACTGAGTCTTTCCAGAACCAGGGGCCACTCCTCCTTTCTTCTTGTACCTCATTTGATGTGTGGATTATGTTTTGGGTATTCCAGTTTTCTAGGTTAATATCCACTTATTAGTGAGTGCATACCATGATTCACCTTTTGAGTCTGGGTTACCTCACTTACTATGATGTTCTCTAGCTCCATCCATTTGCCTAAGAATTCCATGAATTCATTGTTGCTAATGGCTGAATAGTACTCCATTGTTTAGATATACCACATTTTTTGCATCCATTCTTCTGTTGAGGGATACCTGGGTTCTTTCCAGCATCTGGCAATTATAAATAGGGCTGCTATGAACATCGTAGAGCATGTATCCTTATTACATGGTGAGGAATCTTCTGGGTATATGCCCAGGAGTGGTATAGCAGGATCTTCTGGAAGTGAGGTGCCCAGTTTTCTGAGGAACCGCCAGACTGATTTCCAGAGTGGTTGTACCAATTTGCAACCCCACCAGCAGTGGAGGAGTGTTCCTCTTTCTCCACACCCTCTCCAACACCTGCTGTCTCCTGAATTTTTAATCTTAGCCTTTTTGACTAGTGTAAGATAAAATCTCAGGGTTGATTTGATATGCATTTCCCTAATGACTAATGAAGGTGAGCATTTTTTAAGATGCTTCTCTGCCATCCGAAGTTCTTCAGGTGAGAATTCTTTGTTTAACTCTGTACCCCATTTTTTAATAGGGTTGTTTGGTTTTCTGGAGTCTAACTTCTTGAGTTCTTTATATATATTGGATATTAGCCCTCTATCTGATGTAGGATTGGTGAAGATCTTTTCCCAATTTGTTGGTTGCCGATTTGTCCTCTTGATGGTGTGCTTTGCCTTACAGAAACTTTGTAATTTTATGAGGTCCCATTTGTCAATTCTTGCTCTTAGAGCATACGCTATTGGTGTTCTGTTCAGAAACTTTCTCCCTGTACTGATGTCCTCAAGGGTCTTCCCCAGTTTCTTTTCTATTAGCTTCAGAGTGTCTGGCTTTATGTGGAGGTCCTTGATCCATTTGGATTTGAGCTTAGTACAAGGAGACAAGGATGGATCAATTCACATTCTTCTGCATGCTGACCTCCAGTTGAACCAGCACCATTTGTTGAAAAGGCTATCTTTTTTCCATTGGATGTTTTCAGCCTCTTTGTCGAGGATCAAGTGGCCATAGGTGTGTGGGTTCATTTCTGGATCTTCAATCCAGTTCCATTGATCTGCCTGCCTGTCACTGTACCAATACCATGCAGTTTTTAACACTATTGCTCTGTAGTATTGCTTGAGGTCAGGGATACTGATTCCCCCAGATTTTCTTTTGTTGCTGAGAATAGTTTTAGCTATCCTGGGTTTTTTGTTGTTCCAGATGAATTTGATAATTGCTCTTTCTAACTCTGTGAAGAATTGAGTTGGGATTTTGATGGGTATTGCATTGAATCTGTATAGTGCTTTTGGCAAAATGGCCATTTTAACTATATTGATTCTACCAATCCATGAGCATGGGAGGTTTTCCCATTTTTTGAGGTTTTCTTCCATTTCCTTCTTCAGAGTCTTGAAGTTCTTGTCATATAGATCTTTCACATGTTTGGTAAGAGTCACCCCAAGATACTTTATACTGTTTGTGGCTATTGTGAAGGGGGTCATTTCCCTAATTTCTTTCTCAGCCTGCTTATCCTTTGAGTATTGGAAGGTCACTGATTTGCTTGAGTTGATTTTATATCCTGCCACTTTGCTGATGTTGTTTATCAGCTATAGGAGCTCTCTAGTGGAGTTTTTTGGGTCACTTAGGTAGACTATCATGTCGTCTGCAAATAATGATAGTTTGACTTCTTCCTTTCCAATTTGTATCCCTTTGACCTCCTTATGTAGTCGAATTGCCTGAGCTAGTACCACAAGTACAATATTGAAAAGATAAGGAGAAAGGGGACAGCCTTGTCTGGTCCCTGAATTCAGTGGGATTGCTTCAAGTTTCTCTCCATTTAGTTTGATGCTGGCTACCGGTTTGCTGTATATTGCTTTTACTATGTTTAGGTATGGGCCTTGAATTCCTGTTCTCTCCAAGACTTTAAGCATGAAAGGATGCTGAATTTTGTCAAATGCTTTTTCAGCATCCAATTAAGTGACCATGTGGTTTTGTTCTTTGAGTTTGTTTATGTAGTGGATTGCATTGATGGATTTCCATATATTGAACCAACCCTGCCTTCCCGGGATAGAGCCTACTTGATCATGGTGGATGAACGTTTTGATGTGTTCTTGGATTCGGTTGGCAAGAATTTTATTGAGTATTTTTGCATCAATTTTCATAAGGGAAATTGGTCTGAAGTTCTCTTTCTTTGTTGGATCTTTGTGTGGCTTTGGTATCACCATAATTGTGGCTTCGTAGAAGGAATTGGGTAGTGTTTCTTCTGTTTCTATTTGTGGAATAGTTTGAAGAGTATTGGTGTTAACTCTTCTTTGAATGTCTGATAGAATTCTGCACTGAAACCATCTGGTCCTGTGCTTTTTTTGGTTGGAAGACTTTCTATGACTCCTTCTATTTCTTTAGGCATTATGGGACTGTTTAGATGGTCTAGTTGGTCCTGATTTAATTTTGGTATTTGGTATCTGTCAAGGAAATTGTCCATTTCTTCCAGATTCTCCAGTTTTGTTGAGTACAGGCTCTTGTAGTAGGATCTGATGATTTTTTGGATTTCCTCAGTTTCCGTTGTTATATCTCCATTTTCATTTCTAAGGTTGTTAATTTGGATACTTTCTCTGTACCCTTTGGTCAGTCTGGCTAAGGGTTTATCTATCTTGTTGATTTTCTCAAAGAACCAGCTCCTGGTTTTGTTGATTTTTTTGTATGGTTCTCTTTGTTTCTACTTGATTGATTTCAGCCCTGAGTTTGATGATTTCCTGCCTTCTACTCCTCCTGGGTGAAATAGCTTCTTTTTGTTCCAGGGCTTTCAGGTGTGTCATTAAGCTGGTAATGTATGCTCTCTCCATTTTCTTTTTGGAGGCACTCAGGGCTATGAGTTTTCCTCTTAGCACTGCTTTCATTGTGTCCCATAGATTTGGGTATGTTGTGTTTTCATTTTCATTGTGTTCTAAAAAGTCTTTAATTTCTTTCTTTATTTCTTCCTTGACCAAGGTATCATTGAATAGAATATTGTTCAGTTTCCACGTGTATGTGGTTTTTCTGTTGTTTTTATTGCTATTGAAGACCACTTTTACTCCATAGTGATCTGATAGGAGGCATGGGATTAGTTCGATCTTCTTATATTTGTTGAGGTCTGTCTTGTGACCAATTATATGGTCGATTTTGGAGAAGGTGCCGTGAGGTGCTGAGAAAAAGGTATATTCTTTTGTTTTAGGATAGAATGTTCTATATATATATATGTTAAATCTAATTGGTCCAAAGCTTCAATTAGTTTCATTGTGTCCCTGTTTAGTTTCTATTTTCCTGATCGGTCCATTGAGGAGACTGCAGTGTTGAAGTCACCCACAATTATTTTGTTAGGTGCAATGTGTGCTTTGAGTTTTAATAAAGTTTCTTTTACGAAAGAGGGTGCCCTTGCATTTGGAGCATAGATGTTCAGGATTGAGACTTCTTCTTGTTGTATTTTTCCTTTGACCAGCAAAAAGTGTCCCTCAAAGTCTCTTTTGATGACTTTGGGTTGAAAGTCAATTTTATCTGATATTAAAATGGCTACTCCAGCTTGTTTCCTGAGACCATTTGCTTGTAAAATTGTCTTCCAGGCTTTTACTCTAAGGTAGTGTTTGTCTTTGACCCTGAGGTGTGTTTCCTGTAAGCAGCAAAATGTAGGGTCCTGTTTACATATCCAGTCAGTTAGTCTGTGTCTTTTTATTGGGGCATTAAGTCCATTGATGTTAAGAGATATTAAGGAATAGTGATTGTTACTTCCTATCATTTTTGACGTTATTTTTTAAATTTGAATGCTTAACTTCTTTTGGGTTTGATGAAAGGTTACTATCTTGCTTTTTCCAGGGTGAAATTTCCCTCCTTGTATTGGTGTTTTCCTCCTATTATCCTTTGTAGGACTGCGTTTGTGGATAGATATTGGGTAAACTTGGTTTTGTCATGAAATATCTTAGTTTCTCCATCTACAGGGATTGAGAGTTTTGCTGGATATAGTAGTTTTGGTTGGCATTTGTGTTCTCTTAGAGTCTGCATGAGATCTGCCCAGGACATTCTAGCCTTCATAGTCTCAGGTGAAAAGTCTGCTGTGATTCTGATAGGTCTTCCTTTATATGTTACTTGGCCTTTTTCTCTTACTGCCTTTAATATATATATATATATTTTTTTTTTGTTTAGAACATTTGGTGTTTTGATTGTTATGTGACGGGAAGTATTTCTGTTCTGGTGCAGTCTGTTTGGAGTTCTGTAGGCTTCTTGTATATTCATGGGCATCACTCTCTTTAGGTTAGGGAAGTTTTCTTCCATAATTTTATTTAAGATATTTACTGGCCCTTTAAGTTGTAAATCTTCACTCTCATCTATGCCTATAATCCTTAGGTTTGGTCTTCTCATTGTGTCCTGGATTTCCTGGATATTTTGGGTTACAAGCTTTTTGCATTTTGCATTTTCTTTAACTGTTGAGTCCATGGTTTCTATGGAATCTTCAGCATCTGAGATTCTTTCTTCTATCTCTTGCATTCTGTTGTTGATATTTGCATCTCTGTCACCTGATTTCTTCCCAAGGCTTTCTATCTCCAAAGTTGTCTCCCTTTGAGTTTTCTTAGTTGTTCCTCCTTCTGATTTTAGATCCTGGATGGTTTTGCTTAGCTCCTTCACTTGCTTGTTTGTGCTTTCCTGTAATTCTTTAAGAGATTTTTATGTTTCCTCTTTCATGACCTCAGCCTGTTGATCAAAGTTCTCCTGTATTTCTTTAAGTGTTTTTTTGCTTTGCCACATTATTGGCTTTTTTATTCTCCTGGATTTCTTTCAATGATTTTTGTGTTTCCCTTGCAAGGGCTTCTAACTTTTGATCCATTTTCTCCTGAATTTCTTTAAGTATGTCCTTCATGTGTTCTTGTACCAGCATCATGACCAGTGATTTTAGATCCAAATCTTGTTTTACTGGTGTGATGGGGTATCCAGGACATGTTGGTACAGGAGAATTGTGTTCAGATGTTGCCATATTGCCTTGATTTCTGTTAGTGACGTTCCTGCGTTTGCCTTTTTTCCATCTAGTTCTCACTGGCGTTAGTTTGTCTTGTCAGTGCTGGACTCACCAGTGTAAGCTGCCCCTTCCCAGTTGGCCTCTGGGGCACAGCTTACCTCCTGCACTGCCTGTAAACAGGGTGCTGCTGCCCAGGCTGTTCAGATCCCGAAGCAGGCACCCGAAGGCTCTCGCTGGGGCCTGCTGGATTCACCGGAGCACACCGACTTCTCCCAGCTGGCTGCCCGGAAGCCCCTCTAGCCTCTTGCAGGACCTGGAGATGTGGTGCTGCCGCCCAGGCTGATCTCAGTCTGTCCAATCTCTCTGGAGCCTGAAACCAAGATGGAGGTGAGCCTCTCCTGACTGGCAGGAGGCTGAGTTCTGAAGTGGCTTCCGTGCAGCGAAAGGCACCGCAAAACTGCAGCTGCTTGTAGCCCAGCTGGTCAGCGAAGGTCAGTGGTTGTGGGCGCAGGGCCTAACTGGACCTTGTGTCACCTTGGTTCCACTGCTGATGGCCCTTCAGCTGGACTAGCCACTGCTGCACAGCTGCTGCCGCCGCCGCAGCCGCCGCCGCCCGAACCGCCGAGTCATGTCATTTTTGATGTTAGTTTTTAAATTTGATTGGTTAACTTCTTTTGGGTTTGATGAAAGAAGGTTAATATCTTGTTTTTTTCCAGGGTGAAGATTCCCTCCTTGTATTGGTGTTTTCCTCCTATTCTCCTTTGTAGGACTTGGTTTGTTAATAGATATTGGGTAAACTTGGTTTTGTCATGGAATATCTTAATTTTTTCATCTATGGTGATCGAGAGTTTTGCTGGGTATAGTAGTTTTGGCTGGCATTGGTGTTCTCTTAGAGTCTGCATGGGATCTGCCCAGGATCTTCTAGCTTTCATAGTCTCAGGAGAGAATTCTGGTGTGTTTCTGATAGGTCTTCCTTTATATGTTACTTGGCCTTCTTGTCTTACTGCCTTTAATATTCTTTCTTTGTTTAGTACATTTGGGGTTTTGATTATTATGTGACAGGAGGTACTCCTTTTCTGGTCTAGGCTGTTTGGAGTTCTGTAGACTTCTTGTATATTCATGGGTATCTCTAACTTTAGGTTAGGGAAGTTTTCTTCCATAATTTTGTTGAAGATATTTGCTGTCCCTTTAAGTTGTAAATCTTCACTCTCATCTATGCCTATAATCCTTAGGTTTGGTCTTCTCATTGTGTCCTGGATTTCCTGGATATTTTGGGTTACAAGCTTTTTGCATTTTGCAGTTTCTTTAACTGTTGAGTCCATGGTTTCTATGGTATCTTCAGCATCTGAGAATCTTTCTTCTATATCTTGTAATTTGTTGTTGATATTTGCATCTATGTCCCCTGTTTTCTTCCCAAGGTTTTTTATCTCCAAAGTTGTGTTGCTTTGAGTTTTCTTAGTTGTTTCTACTTCTGATTTTAGATCCTGGATGGTTTTGCTTACCTCCTTCACTTTCTTGTTTGTGATTTCCTGTAATTCTTTAAGAGATTTTGTGTTTCCTCTTTCATGACCTCAGCCTGTTGACCAAAGTTCTCCTGTATTTCTTTAAGTGATTTTTGCATTTCCTCCTTATTGGCTTTTGTATTCTCCTGAATTTCTTTCAATGATTTTTGTTTTTCCCTTGTAAGGGCTTCTAACTTTTGATCCATTTTCTCCTGAATTTCTTTAAGTATGTCCTTCATGTGTTCCTCTACCAGCATCATGACCAGTGATTTTTAAACCCAAATCTTGTTTTTCTGGTGTGATGGGGTATCCAGGACATGCTGTTAAAGGAGAATTGGGTTTAGATGCTGCCATATTGCCGTGATTTCTGTTAATGATGTTCCTGCATTTGCCTTTTGCCATCTAGTTCTCAATGGTGTTAGTTGGTCTTGTCAATGCTGGACTCACCAGTGAAAGCTGCCTCTTCCCAGCTGGCCTTTCATGCACAGCTGACCTCCTGTACTGCCTGGAGACAGGGTGCTGTGGCCCAGGCTCTTCAGATCCGAAGCAGACACCTGAAGGCTTTTGCCTGGGGCCTGCTGTACTCACCAGAGCACACTGCCTCCTCCCAGACGGCCTCCTGGGTCCCCCTCTGGCCTCTTGCAGGGCCTGGAGATGTGGTTTTGTGGCCCAGACTGTTCCGGATCCCAAATGCGGAGATCTGAAGGCTTCTGCCAGAGGCCTCAGAACTGGAACCTAAGCTCTGTGATGCTGACCCACTGGAGCAAGCTGTGTGCTCCTAGTCTGCCTCTGGGTGCACACCAGGCCTCTTGCACTTCCTGGAGACCGAGTGCTGTGGCCCAGGCTGTTCAGATCCTGAAGCAGACACCTGAAGGGTCCCTCCGAGGCCTGCTGGACTCACCAGAGCACACTGACTCCCGGAATTTCACATCTTTAAGTCCAAGCACCCTTACTTTCCAGTCTGCTCAGGTCTGTGATCCACTTTGTAAGAAGAAAGAGCAACAGAAGAAGTGAAAAGAGAAGAATAAAGAGGAGGAGGAGCAGGAAGAGAAGGAGGAGGAAGAGAGCAATGATGACAATCATGAGTCAAATAACAACAACAACAACAATAATAATACTAATAAATACAAACAATTCTAATTTGGATTTCCCATACACAGCCTATAGCATGGTCAAACTCCCAGTTGCCAGCCCCTTAAAGAAAGCTGAATTCTTCCTCTCAAGTACCCACCAATACCTTAACCCACCAAGTCTAGAGAGCTGCACTTCAGCATCCTTATTGTAATTTTTAGGAGCTTTCTTATATGACTTTTGTCTAGGCTGCTATTCTTTTGGGGATGTGATAATGGTAGGGGTTATCACAGAAGCCTTCTGTGTCTCTCTTTCTGAACTATGAGCCTGAATGTGGGAGAAATAGCTTCCTTTACAGTTTTCTGGAGCATGGATCATGGATTTACACACAGTTTCTGGTGATAAGGTGGACCACGGACACTTACATGATCCCTGGTGTCAGCATGTGCTACTGATCGCAGCATGGTCTCCTTTGGCAGTACAGGCCATGAATATTATTTGGACCATTGTCACTGCACAGGCCCTAAATACCAACCACAGCCCTTATTGGAAGCACATGCCAAGGCCAAAACCATGGCCTCAGAGGATAGTGCAGGCCACTCAGATTTATATGGCTCCTGGCAACAGCAAGGCCTGTGGACATCAACACGGCTTTACGCTGCAACGTAGACTATGGACATTCGCATGACCTTTTATGGCAACAGAGGCTAGAGACATCAACACAGATTCTGGCCATAGACTCAGATATGGCTCTTGGTAGCAGCATACATACAGATATAACTCTGGCCTCAGTTGGCTACACAGGCCACTCAGAGAAGATGCATTTGTGAAACCCACTCTATTTAGTAATATATTCTGTAACTCTGTTTTAATGGCCACAATGAATCATGGCCCTGAAAGTTATCCCGAAGCTTGGTTTGTGAATTTTCAAAGGAAATCATCATATGTAAAGCAAATATACCCATGTTATTCCACAGAAGTGGAGATAGATTCCCACCGATGCTGCAGTCACCAGATCACTAGTCAGATGAGATAAAGTGTTTGCAATCCTCACGGGATACTTTTCTCTCTCAGAGCTCCATAACTATATAATTACCTCCTGATTAGTGTTCAACCTTTTAAATCATGATCTAGCTATTGCTGTCTTCATGTAGAGGGAAGAGCCAAAGGATTAGCCACCATTATCATTCATTTATTCATCTAATGTAATCACCTAATAGCAACAATGATATTCCATTAAAGTGATATATTATTTAGATTCCACAACACTGGCCAGGGAGAAAATACTGCAATGATCACAATTATGATCACAATTGATGTCATGACTCCAACTCAAGTAAAAGGATTGTAAGTATTCCTCTATCTGCTTATAGTAAATGTCTTCATATTGGATATTGTTTAAGCTATAAATGATGAGATTATTATCATCAAAGAAGATATATTTCTTGATTCCAAGGACACTAGTAGCCTTTTGTTCAATATTTTTTGTCAGCTTACAGTGAACCTTTATCTTTTGACAATATGCTAAAGAAGACCTTTCAAATAAAGATATATTCTCTCTTTAAATTAATAAATTTCTGACTGGAGACCTGATCCTATACAAAGGCACTGGACTTGAATGTTGTGTTATTTAGGAAGGAAGGTAAGTCTCTAGATCAAGCTACTATCTTTAAAGTTCTAGGGAGGTGAATTGTGACAGCTGAAAGGCTAATCTTTGCCTTTGAGATATTTGATCTCCATATTGTCAATTTTAATAATCTGTTTATATAGATAGAATTAATGTGTAAATACCTATGAGGTTTCATTAGAACATATGTTTTATATGATGTACAGAAGAGAACAAAAGATTTGTTTTATTCTTATCTTTACAACATAGGCTTCTATGGTTTTGAGTAAGTTAATTACATCTTTATCTAAGTTTTTATCAGAAAATATGTTAAGCCTACCTAGATTAATTGTTGAATTCATGAAATTGGGAATGTAAAATGTCATTGTAATTTGGAAGCATATTATCATTAAAAAAAACCAGAACAGAAAGAAGTCATGACACAAGGGAGAAATCAGGATTAGAACCTAGTTTTACAGTTTATAGAGCAATAAAATAGGTATAAATTTATACACACCTCAAAAGACTATGGGAATATGAACTCGTGATCTTAAGCTCCCATTCTTCTAGTAGAGACTTTTCTACAGTGGTTGATAAAGTTTATGAATTCATTGTAGTTTCACTAAAGTGTTTACTAGGTCAACTAACAACATGTAGTTCTGAGACAAAACAATGATTTCTGCTTGGGAATCAAAATAAAAATAGCAAATCATATTCACTGCTGTAATAGTCCATCCCATGAAGCCTCTGGATGTCAAGAGATGTGTGATATGTATATGTATAGTAGTGTTAGCCTTGAAATAAGTCCTCAACCTGGGGAACCACGGGGGACAGCTTACTGCCTTTGGAGACAGTGGAGGAGCCAGCAGCACCCAGCACTTCATGTGGATATGCGTGTTACCAAAAGCATTATTCCTTTATAATAGCAAGTGTTCCTTTTATGCATTTTAAAACTATATAAAGAATTATAGATCCAGTTTTTATCTCTAAACTGAAATTGACAACTGTAGATTATTTTAATAAAGACATCTAAACTGACATTCAGATTTGATTTCCACATTTATGGTTTTCAGCTATCCATACTGACTCCAGACAATAAATTTGACATTCAGACAAACAATGAACCAGTCAAGTAAGTTATTTTCTTATACTCACTTGGAGGTTAGGTGTAAAAAGTTTAAAATACTATTACTTCATGTTAGAGAGCCAAGATTTACTTTGGAAAGACACTGGACTTAGCTTGTATTCACATACATCTCTGAATTGTGACTAATAATTTACTTAACTCATAAGTTCTGATGACAAAGTAGGAGTTTTGAAATTGAGTTATGAACCCAGTAAATATTAAATAAATGTCTTATACAGATAGTCATGATCAATTTCTACTTCTGTGTATATAAAATAATAAATCAACACAAAATCAATCATTTTGTATTAACAAGGTAGTAGAATTATAATGTTGGAAGACGAAGGCCTTGGGGAGACTTCAAGAAACCTTTGTACCTTGTGTTATTCCTTGATGAATATATTAGTATGAGAAGAAATAACATTTTGTAAGGATGCTTTATTACTTTTAAAAAGATTTTTTCTTAAGTATATTACATAATGCTTAATCCATTCAGCAGTTTCCAAACCATATATGGTGGAACATGTTGAAATCCCAGTATTCTGGAGTCATTGAAATTGGTGTAAATTCTAGGCCAGACAAAAAAGCAAAACCAAATCAAGCAAAACCAAAGAAAATTTGTTTTTGTAACTAATAATGACAAGAGACCAGTATAGCTCCAAAGAAACTTTGAACTTCTTGCTTTCTTCTTTTCTGTTTTGTTTCTGTTTACATTCTTAATTTTTATAAAGCAATTAAAATATAATTATATCATTTCCCCCTTTCCTTTTCTTTCTCCGGCCCTTCCCATTATAAAAACATCTCACTCTCTCTTTACTTTTTTTGGTATTCTTACACACACACACACACACACACACACACACACACACACACCACCTCTAAATATATAAATTTAACCTGTTCAGTCCATTAAGTATTACTTGTATGTATGTGATTTCAGGGCTGATTCCTTTGTGTTGAATTATCAATTAGAGGGCTCCCCTTTTCCTTATGTGACTATAGTTTTTGTCTAGCAGTAGAGAACTTTGAGACTTCCTCCTTTATGCTAGTATGTCTGTTTCTTTTATTCTTTTTTAGCATATTGTTGAGGTGTCTTGGACAAAGTTTTTCTGTCACTTTTGAAGGTCAAAATCTCATAGCAGATTTCCTGGTCCTCTGTCTTTTACAACGTTTCTACCTCCCCCTTCCATATTGTTCCCTGAGCTGTAGGTACAGGAGTTGTATGGTAAGTGTAACCATAGGGGATGGGAATTTCATGATCAGTTGTTCTCTACATTTTAAACAGTTGTGGTGTTCTACAGTGGTCTTATTCTGCTGCAAATAGAAATTTCTTTGGTGAGGGATGAGACCACATTTATCTGTGGGTAAAAGAATTCAGTTAGGAATTCTAAGTTCATTTAGTAAAGTGAGAGTAGCAGATATTCTTTTAAGACTCATGATCCTTGTGTCTCCATGTAACTTTTAAACTAGGTTTTCAGCATTAGAAATGATTTTCCTACTGTTGAGTAGGCCATACTTCCAATTAGAGAGCTGTTAACTACATGCTTGTTATTTTATTTTTGTTTTTGTCACATAGTCTGTGGTTCTTTGGAAAGTGATTATTATCAGCCTAAGTGGAGCAATTTTATTTAATCTATATATATTTATTTTATCTATCTATCTATCTATCTATCTATCTATCTATCTATCTATCTATCTATCTATCTATCTATCTATATGTATACACACACACATACAGATTATATGTATTATAGGTGATATTAAGTAAACAAGTGACAATGTGAGTCCTTATAGCTTTGATAGGGTTATTTTACCTGCCTAACTTGCCCCTCCTGTTTTAAAGTCCCTCCTTAAAGACTAACGTAACTTAGTTTTCTTTTACTGTGATATTTGTTTAAAACTTGATTTTATATGTAATAACAATGTTGGTAAAAATTTTTGAGCTAATTCCCAATTTTGAATTGAAACATAATGAATTGAAAAATATTCTCCTGCACTATTTATTCAAGTGAGTAACATTTAAGAATCAAAGGATGTCTTGATCACTCTGCTCGGGATAAATTTCCTGTAGATTGAAGACATCAGTGTGCTAAATTTAAAGCCTCTAATAATGTAATAAAAGTTATGTGGCATTTTTATATATACCTTTATTCCTTGTATGGGATTTTCTCCTGTGTTTTTTGTTATGGCAAACTATATGTCAAATGGATTACATAATATCACAAGACTATTCTTTTTTTTCTTTTTTTATTCGATATATTTTTTATTTACATTTTAAATGATTTCCCCTTTTCTAGCCCCCCACTCCCCAAAAGTCCCATAAGCCCCCTTCTCTCCCCCTCTCCTCCCACCCACCCCTTTCCACTTCCCTGTTCTGGTTTTGCCCTATAATGCTTCACTGAGTCTTTCCAGAACAAGGGGCCACTCCACCGTTCTTCTTGTACCTCATTTGATGTGTGGATGGATGCTTTTATAAAGTATATAATAAAGATAATCCATGTTACAAAAAAATGTCACAAGACTATTCTTGACAGATTATGTTGTACTTAAGCATCATAAGTTATCAAATTACAGACTTGATGCAATGGAAATAATTCAAAAAATTACAACTGAATTTAATTTGTTTCACCAAATTTTTTCATAGTTTTATTGCCTGATTGTTTTTGTCACCAAATGTTTATGTTGGATTTGTCATTTCCAAAGTGAGAGTCATGATGTGAGTCTTAGATATGGCCGGTATGTGAGGAAAGAACTCTTATGAATGAGAGTAATGTTTAAAGATAGAAATTTTGGAGAGATGGTTGTATTTTTTACCTTGTGAAGAGAAAAAAAAAGACTATGTCATCAGCAGAAAATAGATTGCCAATGTCTGGATCTTATATTTTCCAACTGTCAGGACAGCACTCGATAAATTTGTGATACTTATATTGTGTCAAATTTATGTCGTTTTGTTACAACATAGAGAAGAAATAAAGACTTTAGGCTACTATGGTATAAAATAAGGGATACCATTGTTTTACAAAGTTAGAAGGAATTTTGAAAATTTCCAGTGAGCAACTTAATAATGAGAATTTCATGTTGACCTTGTTTTGTGCCTAAATTCAGGCATATACCTATACTGGGATTCATCATCTCTTCTAAGCAAAGTATGAGTTATGTCTAATTTAAAGTTGGATTTTGCTGCTACAGCCTGCTTGGATCAGAATGCTGGAAAGGAACATTGGCATCCTGAGGGAAAGAATGGAGAGGACAAACAGAAAGGACCAGCAGCCTCCTCTCCATTCTCATTCTCATCTCCTTTCTGTTTGCTACAGGGCAGCCACATAACCCCCAATGGAGAATAGTACAGAGGTGACTGAATTCATTCTCGCCGGGTTAACAGATGACCCAGAGCTCCAGATAGTGCTGTTACTTGTCTTCCTTCTCATCTACCTTGGCACTGTGCTTGGGAATCTTGGAATGGTAGGGTTGATTCTGCTGGACTCACACCTCCAGACTCCCATGTACCTTTTCCTCATTCACCTATCTCTGGTGGACTTTGGTTATTCTTCAGCTGTCACTCCAAAAGTAATGGCAGGTCTCCTTTCAATAGACAAAACCATATCCCATAATGCTTGTGGCACCCAGTTATTCTTTTTTGTAAGCTTTATAACTACAGAAAGCTTCCTCTTGGCTGCCATGGCATATGACCGCTATGCAGCAGTGTGCAAGCCCCTGCATTACCCTACCACTATGACTACAAACACATGTGCTTGTCTGACCATAGGCTCCTATGTCTGTGGCTTCCTAAATTCCTCGATCCATACTGGGAATATTTTTAGGCTCTCCTTCTGCAAATCTAATGTGATAGATCATTTTTTCTGTGATGTTCTACCTCTCCTGGCCCTCTCATGCTCAGACACCTCTGTTAGTGAGATGGTGATTTTATTTTTGGTGGGTTTCAATGTTTTCTTCTCTATTGTGATCATCATGGTCTCTTACCTATTTATATTCATCACTATTCTGAGGATGCATTCATCTGAAGGACGCCAGAAGGCCTTTTCTACATGTGCTTCCCACCTCACTGCAGTCTCTATCTTCTATGGGTCAGGAATCTTCATGTACTTGCAGCCTAGCTCCAGTCACACCATGGGGAGTGATAAGATGGCATCTGTGTTCTATACCATGATCATCCCCATGTTGAACCCTCTGGTCTACAGCCTGAGGAACAAAGAGGTCACGAGTGCATTCAAAAAGGCTGTGGAGAAAGCAAAAATTTCCCTAGCATTCACATTTTAATTATATAGAACCTACACAAAGGAAGTTTTATCTACCTCAAATTAATCTTTAATTCCTCTGTCCAACAAGTAGATCTTCTTAGAGATATTCTCTAAGAATGTCTCTAAATAAATTTAAACTCATGTAAGATTCTACTATTTTATCTTATTTTATTCTGGTAATATTGGAATTGCATCTAGTGGCTGGACCTAGTAAGCAATTTTTTCCCTATGAACTAGATTTGTCCATATTTGCATGTTTTAATATCATTTTCTGTGCCCTGGATATCTTGTCTTTCCTCCTGTCTTCATTAGGGTTTCATTGCTGTGAAAAAACACCATGAAGATGATCATTCTTATGACCACATATCTTAATGTCTGCTATTTTTTCTTGGTATCTCTAGGTCCATTTTTCTCTAACTGGAATTAAATGTTATGCCTCTCCTCAATACTCCTTTTTCCCACATGTGATAGCTTTGCTTTTTTCCATCCTAACAATATATATTTCTAAAATAGCTATCTGAAATGAAGGGTTAATGACTCAAACACCTTTAGGTGGCCTGAGAAACTTCCAGCAGGAATGATAACATGACTGATAACAACTGTGAGCTGACAGAATCCTGTATAATTTTAATTAGTGTATTAACCTGTCATCAGTTATCTACCACTTCTGGAAAGCAGAGGAACAGACCTACAGATGAAATTTTTCTCAAAAGTTTCCTTTTCTTGTCTTAAAAGTGTCTTAAAAATCACTAAGCACACAGAACCATGTGCCTAAAATTTTCACCATAACCTGGGGTAGGGAAGGATGATATAGATGAGTGTTATCCTTCAGTTGTTCTGATTAAAGAACAATTTTTATGTTAAAATCAAAAGAGTTTGGCTAGACGGTTACATTTTCCAACTGATATTTATACTTTAGAAAGCTGCAGTGATAAACAGCTGCAGCTCTGTTAGTGGATGCACTATGTACAGTTTTTCCTTACTTAGTTAACTGTGTTTAGTAAAAGGAAACCATAAAATGTAGTAGGGTTCTCATAGTGACAAAAAAGAAATTTCCTTGACACATAGTAATCAGAGTGCTTAATGTGTAGAACAAAGAAAGAATATTAAAAACTGCAAGAAAAAACATCAAATTCCTCAATAAAAAGTCATAGACTTACAGAATGACAGGAAAACATGGTTTATCCTTCTGCTGCATCCAAGACACACATGTTAACACCAAGGAAGCCATTACCTCAGGGTAAAAGAATGGAAAAAGATATGTAAATAAATTGACCTAAAAACAAACTGGTATAATCATTTTAATATCTGGCAAAATAGACTTGGACCAAAATTAATCAGAATAGATACAAAAGGATGATCAACAATCATCTACCATGACCCAGTAGGCTTCATCTCAGAGTTACAGGGATGTCTCAACATATAAAAATCTGTCTAGGTAATCTGCCATATAAACAAACTGAAAGAAAAAAAAAACATGATCATCTCTGTAGAGAGCCTTGTTGGGGTACCATGCTGCCTGGTAGGAACTTGACATTGACCAAGGACAAGGGCTTTAAGCAGAAATGTGACATTAGTTCATGATAAGAAAGTAGGTTATGGCAGGAATTTTAATCTTAGGGTATAATGAGAGAAGCAAGCTTCAGGCAAGATAGGGCTTGGACAAGGAAATAGGCTCAGGTATTTTGGTCACTCTTACACACCTTTGGAAACAATTCTCACTGAGGGAATCATGGGACTTTGTTTATTGCCTTGACAATTTTATGTTTACTGTCTTGATTGTTCCTCATTGTACTACTATTGATCTTAATACCTGCATGTAATTAAATTGGTATAAAAGTGGATTGGAAATTATTAAACCTGCGTTCCATCCCAGAATTGACTGGGGTCATGCTGCAGTTTTGTCTAATTGTCTCTTTCCTTTTAATCCTCACTACTGCACTGGAGAACCTGTTGACTGACTGAGTGGGCTTGGTCACTTCTCATTAGATGTTGAAAAAAAAATTCCAACACTGCTTCATGATAAAATTACTAGAAATGTTTAGGATAAAAGGGACATACCTCAAACAATAAAGGTAGTTTAGACCAAGCCCATAGTCAGTTTCATATTGAATGAAGAGAAATTAAAATAATTCCACTAAAGTTAGAAACAATAAAAAAGGTTGTTCACTCTCTCTATATCTATTCAATATAGTACTTGAAGTCTTAGGTAGCTGGAGCCATAAGCCAACTACTGATCAAACTGCAGGACTGCATATAGAAGAATTCATATATAAATAGGTCCATACTTACCATCTTCACAAATCTCAACTCCAAATGTATCAATGTTCTCAGCATAAAGCCTGATATATTGCTCCTAATAGAGACAGTGATAAAATCTTGAGTTCCTTGGCAGAACCTCATTAGCACAGGAACTAAGATAAAAACTTAAGAAATGGAACCTTACAAAATAGAAAAACTTCTGTAAGTTAAAGGACATCATCAATCACACAAAGGGGCAACCTACAGAATTGGAAGAAATATTTACCAGTTACACATATGGTAGAGGCTAATATACAAAATATATGAAGAATTAAAAAATAGATATCAATACAACAAAAAACCCAATTAAAAATAGAGCTCTAGGGCAGCGGCGGCGGCAGTGGCAGCAGTGCAGCAGTGGCTGGTCCAGACGAAAGGCCATCAGCAGTGAAACCAAGGCGACACAGGGTCCAGTTAGGCCCTGCGCCCACGACCACTGACCTTCGCTGGCCAGCCAGGCTGCAAGCACCTGCGGATTTACGGTGCCTTTCACCACAGAAGCCACATCAGAACTCTGCCTCCTGCCTGTTACAAGAGACTCGCCTCCATCTTGGTTTCGGACTCCAGAGAGATCGGACAGACTGAGGTACACAAACATAACCCGGGGCCAACATTGCAGGGGTCTAAGCCCGATGGGCATTGGCCTGCACCCAGGCCCTGGGCTGTTCGGGGGGCCATTGGGGTGCCAACCCAGCCAGGAGGTTTTTTTGCCCGCGCCGGCACGCGCGCCACCATTTTGCCTACAGGACTCCAGAGAGCTCTAGCAGGCAAAGCCGGCTAACAGGCATAGCCTGAGGCTAACAAAGCAGGGGTCTAGGCCCCAACATGCCCTGGACTGACCCCAAGAACTGGGCAGCTTGTTGGGCCATCTGTGTGTCAACCCGCCCAGGAGGTTGTTAGCCCAGCAGACTCTCCCGGCACTTTCAGGGAGCACGAGTGCACACGCCCACCATCCTGGCCACCTGACAGACACAATTAACAGTCATAGCCCAAGGGGAACTTTGCTCAGACCTTGGCCTCCCAGGCTTTTACCTGGACCCAGGGCCTGAGCAGCCAGGCTAGCCTTGTGTGCACCAACCCGGTTGGGAGATCAGCTGCCCAGCAGAGTGATCAGCACGTGGAAAAGGTCCCGGCAGCATACACCATCAGAACTCCCTGAAGGTGCAAACGGGCTCCATCTGGTTCACAGACACAATCTGGGGCAATGCACACTAGAGCTGCAAGGGCACCCAAGAGGAAGACAGCTCATCAACAATCAGCTACAGGGGAAACCCAGCCATATAGTGTTGCAGTAATAGCCCCAGAGCCCGTCAGGAGGCCCAAACACCAGCCAGGGACAAGACCAACTAACTCCAGAGAACAAGATGGCAAAGGACAAACGCAGGAACACTACTAACAGAAATCTAGGCAATATGGCCCCATCTGAACCAAACTCTCCAACATCAGCAAGTCCTGGTTATGCCAACACACCAGAGAAACAAGATTTGGATTTAAAATCACTGATCATGATGCTGCTAGAAGAACACAAAAAGGACATAAATAAATCTCTTAAAGAAATACAGGGGAACATGAATAAGCAAGAAACCTGTATAATGGAAACAGAAAAATCACTTAAAGAAATGCAGGAGAATAAGGCTCAAGAGATAGAAGCCAATAAAGAAGAAACACACACACACACACACACACACACACACACACACACACACAAACTTAAAGAAATGCAGGAGAAGTTCAGTCAAGAGGCAGAAGTCATGAAAGAGAAAACACAAAAATCTCTTAAAGAATTACAGGAAAACACAAACAAACAAATGGTGGAACTGAGCAAAACCACCCTGGATCTAAAAACAGAAGTAGAAACAACTAAGAAATCACAAAGGGAGACAACTTTGGAGATAGAAAACCTTGAGAATAAATCAGGGGCCATAGATGCAAATATAAACAACAGAATACAAGAGATGGAAGAAAGAATTTCAGATGCCGAAGATACCATAGAAACCATTGACTCAACAGTCAAAGAAAATGCAAAATGCAAAAAGTTTGTATCCCAGAACATCCAGGAAATCCAGGATACAATGAGAAGACCAAACCTAAGGATTATAGGTATAGATGAGAGTGAAGATTTACAACTGAAAGGGCCAGCAAATATCTTTAACAAAATTATGGAAGAAAACTTTCCCAACTTAAAGAGAGAGATGCCTATGAATATACAAGAAGCCTACAGAACTCCAAACAGACTGGATCTGAGCAGAAATACCTCTCACCACATAATAATTAAAACCCAAAATGCACTAAACAAAGAAAGAATATTAAAGGCAGTAAGAGAAAAAGGCCAAGTAACATATAAAGGAAGACCTATCAGTATCACACCAGACTTCTCACCAGAGACCATGAAAGCTAGAAGATCTTGGGCAGATCTCATGCAGACTCTAAGAGAACACAAATGTCAGCCAAGACTACTATACCCAGCAAAACTCTCAATCAAAATAGATGGAGAAACTAAGACATTCCATGACAAAACCAAATTTACACAATATCTTTCCACAAACCCAGCTCTACAAAGAATAATAGGAGGAAAACTCCAATTGAAGGAGGGAAACTACACCCTGGAAAAAGTAAGATAGTAACCTTCCTTCATCAAACCCAAAAGAAGATAATCACTCAAATATAAAAATAACATCAAAAATGACAGGAAGTAATAATCTCTATTCCTTAATATCTCTTAACATCAATGGACTCAATTCCCCAATAAAAAGACATAGACTAACAGACTGGAGAAGGAAACATGACTCTACATTTTGCTGCATACAGGAAACACACCTAAATGCCAAAGACAAAAACTACCTTAGAGTAAAAGGCTGGAAGACAATTTTACAAGCCAATGGTCTCAGGAAACGAGCCGGAGTAGCCATTCTAATATCAGACTTCAACCTAAAGTCATCAAAAGAGACACTGAGGGACAGTTCTTGCTGGTCAAAGGAAAAATCCACCAAGAAGAACTTTCAATTCTGAAATCTATGCTCCAAATACAAAGGCACCCTCATTCGTAATAGAAACTTTACTAAAGCTCAAAGCACACATTGCACCTAACACAATAATTGTGGGGGACTTCAACACTCCACTCTCCTCAATGGACTGATCAGGAAAACAGAAACTAAACAGGGACACAGTAAAACTAATTGAAGCTTTGGACCAATTGGATCTGACTGATATTTATAGAACATTTCACCCTAAAGCAAAAGAATATACCTGTTTCTCAGCACCTCATGGTACCTTCTCCAAAATCGACCATATAATTGGTCACAAGACAGACCTCAACAAATACAAGACGATTGAACTAATCCCATGCCTCCTATCAGATCATTATGGTGTAAGAGTGGTTTTCAATAGCAACAAAAACAACAGAAAGCCTACATACACCTGGAGGCTGAACAATACTCTACTCAATGACACGTTAGCCAAAGAAGAAATAAAGAAAGAAATCAGAGACTTTTTAGAATTTAATGAAAATGAAGGCACAACATACCCAAATCTTTGGGACACAATGAAAGCAGTGCTAAGAGGAAAACTCATAGCCCTGAGTGCCTCCAAAAAGAAAATGGAAAGAGCATATACTAGCAGCTTAATGACACACCTGAAAGCCCTAGAACAAAAAGAAGCTATTTCACCCAGGAGGAGTGGAAGACAGGAAATCATCAAACTCAGGGCTGAAAATAATCAAGTGGAAACAAAGAGAACCATACAAAGAATCAACGAGTCCAGGAGCTGGTTCTTTGAGAAAATCAACAAGATAGATAAACCCTTAGCCAGACTGACCAAAGGGCACAGAGAAAGTATCCAAATTAACAAAATTAGAAATGAAAAGGGAGATATTACAACAGAAACTGAGGAAATCCAAAAAAAATCATCAGAACCTACTACAAAAGCCTATACTCAACACAACTGGAGAATCTGGAGGAAATGGACAAATTCCTAGACAGATACCAAATACCAAAATTAAATCAGGAGCAAATAGATCATCTAAACAGTCCCATAACTCCTAAAGAAATAGAAGGGGTCATAGAAAGTCTTCCAACCAAAAAAAGCACAGGACCAGATGGTTTCAGTGCAGAATTCTATCAGACCTTCAAAGAAGACCTAACACCAATACTCTTCAAACTATTCCACAAAATAGAAACAGAAGGAACCCTACCCAATTCCTTCTATGATGCTACAATTTTGCTGATACCAAAACCACACAATGATCCAACAAAGAAACAAAACTTCAGACCAATCGTCCTTATGAACATCGATGCAAAAATACTCAATAAAATTCTTGCCAACCGAATCCAAGAACACATCAAAACGATCATCCACCATTATCAAGTGGGCTTTATCCCAGGGATGCAGGGCTGGTTCAGTATATGGAAATCCATCAATGCAATCCACTACATAAACAAACTCAAAGAAAAAAAACCACATTGTCATTTCATTGGATTCTGAAAAAGCATTTGCAAAATTCAGCATCCTTTCAGGCTTAAAGTCTTGGAAAGAACAGGAATTCAAGGCCCATACCTAAACATCGTTAAAGCAATATACAGCAAACCGGTAACCAGCATCAAACTAAATGGAGAGAAACTTGAAGCAATCCCACTAAAATCAGGGACTAGACAGGGCTGCCCCCTTTCTCCTTATATTTTCAATATTGTACTTGAGGTACTAGCTCGGGCCATTCAACAACATAAGGAGGTCAAAGGGATACAAATTAGAATGGAAGAAGTCAAACTATCCTTATTTGCAGATGACATGATAGTCTACCTAAGTGACCCCAAAAAACCTCCACTAGAGAACTCCTACAGCTGATAAACAACTTCAGCAAAGTGGCAGGATATAAAATCAACTCAAGCAATTTAGTGGCCTTCCTATACTCAAAGGATAAGCAGGCTGAGAAAGAAATTAGGGAAATGACCCCCTTCACAATAGCCACAAACAGTATAAAGTATCTTGGGGTGACTCTTACCAAACATGTGAAAGATCTATATGACAAGAACTTCAAGACTCTGAAGAAGGAAATGGAAGAAGACCTCAAAAAATGGGAAAACCTCCCATGCTCATGGATTGGTAGAATCAATATAGTTAAAATGGCCATTTTGCCAAAAGCACTATACAGATTCAATGCAATACCCATCAAAATTCCAACTCAATTCTTCACAGAGTTAGAAACAGAAATTATCAAATTCATCTGGAATAACAAAAAACCCAGGATAGCTAAAACTATTCTCAGCAACAAAAGAAAATCTGGGGGAATCAGTATCCCTGACCTCAAGCAATACTACAGAGCAATAGTGCTAAAAACTGCATGGTATTGGTACAGTGACAGGCAGGCAGATCAATGGAACTGGATTGAAGATCCAGAAATGAACCCACACACGTATGGCCACTTGATCCTCGACAAAGGGGCTGAAAACATCCAATGGAAAAAAGATAGCCTTTTCAACAAATGGTGCTCATTCAACTGGAGGTCAGCATGCAGAAGAATGGGAATTGTTTCCTTGTACTAAGCTCAAATCCAAATGGATCAAGGACATCCACATAAAGCCAGACACTCTGAAGCTAATAGAAAAGAAACTGGGGAAGACCCTTGAAGACATCGTAACAGGGAGAATGTTTCTGAACAGAACACCAATAGCATATGCTCTAAGATCAAGAATTGACAAATGGGACCTCATAAAATTACAAAGTTTCTGTAAGGCAAAGGACACCATCAAAAGGACAAATCAGCAACCAACAAATTGGGAAAAGATCTTCACCAATCCTACATCAGACAGAGGGCTAATATCCAATATATATAAAGAACTCAAGAATTTAGACTCCAGAAAACCAAACAACCCTATTAAAAATGGGGTACAAAGTTAAACAAATAATTCTCACCTGAAGAATTTCGGATGGCGGAGAAACATCTTAAAAAATGCTCAACTTCATTAGTCATTAGGGAAATACAAATCAAAACAACCCTGAGATTTCACCTTACACCAGTCAGAATGGCTAAGATTAAAAATTCAGGAGACAGCAGGTGTTGGCGAGGATGTGGAGAAAGAGGAACACTCCTCCACTGCTGGTGGGGTTGCAAATTGATACAACCACTCTGGAAATCAGTCTGGCGGTTCCTCCGAAAACTGAGCACATCACTTCCAGAAGATCCTGCTATACCACTCCTGGGCATATACCCAAAAGATTCCCCAGCATGTAATAAGGATACATGTTCCACTATGTTCATAGCAGCCCTATTTATAATTGCCAGATGTTGGAAAGAACCCAGGTATCCCTCAACAGAAGAGTGGATGAAAAAATGTTGTATATATACACAATGGAGTACTATTCAACCATTAGAAACAATGAATTCATGAAATTCTTAGGCAAATGGATGGAGCTGGAGAACATCATACTAAGTGAGGTAACCCAGACTCAAAAGATGAATCATGGTATGCACTCACTAATAAGTGGATATTAACCTAGAAAACTGGAATACCCAAAACATAATCCACACATCAAATGAGGTACAAGAAGAACGGAGGAGTGGTCCCTTGTTCTGGAAAGACTCAATGAAGTAGTATAGAACAAAATCAGAACAGGGAAGTGGGAAGGGTTGGGTGGGAAAACAGGGGGAGGGAAGGGGACTGATGGGACTTTTGGGGAGTGGGGGTCCAGATAAGGGGAAATCATTTGAAATGTAAATAAATATATCAATAAATTAAAAAAAAAAAGAAATGAACTTCACCCTCTGAGGTTCCAAATCTCTTCAGATGAGCAGGTCAGGTAGGACCCTTATAGAAGATGGGAAGGGAGGAAGATATAAGGAGTTTGTGTAGTGGAAACTGGGAAGAGGAATAGTATTTGAAATGTAAATAAATAAAATGAACAATAAAAATTAAAAATATATATAAAAATATAGAGATCTAAATAGAGAATTTTCAAAAGAGGAAAGTCAAATGGCAGAGAAACACTTAACGAAATAATCAACAACTCTAGTCATCAGGGACATACAAATCAAAACTACATTGAAACTTTATCTTTTTTTTAAAAAAAACATAGTGCTTATTTTTATTTTTCATACAATATATCCTGACCATAGTTCCCCCTCAGTCCACTTCTCCAGCTATCCCCTATCTCTCCTCTACCCCCATCTACTTCCCCACCATTTCCTTTTGAGAAAAGAGCAGGCTTCCAAGAGACAATATCCAAACAGGACAAACCAAGATACAGTGAGGCAAGACAAAAGCCCTCTTATTGAGGCTGGGCAAGACATCTGGATAGGAGGAAAACAGTCCTAACAGCAGGCAAAGAATCAGAGATATACACATTCCCACTATTAGGAGTTCCCCAAACACCAAGCTCTCTATCATCTATATGCAAAGGATCCGATACAGACCCTTGAAGGCTCCATGCTTGCTACTTCAGTCTCTGTGAGTTCATACGTGTCCTGCCTAGTTAATTCAGTGGATCAGATTATTTTGGTTTTCTTCATCCCATCTGATTCTTACACTCTTCCTTCCCCACTCTTACATGGTTCCCTAATTTCCTAAGAAAGGGACCTGATGGAGACCTTCAATTTAAATTTTCTAAGCATAATGTCTGACCGTTAGTCTCTGCCTGCTCTCATCTGCTGCCAGAGGAAGCTCCTCTGATGACAAGTGAACAAAGTACCAATCTATGGGTAAAGCAAAATATCATTAGGAATAGTTTCATTGATTTTTGGCACATTAATAATAATAATACTTATTATTATTATTATTATCATCATCGTTATCATTAAATCTTCTTTTACTGTTCAGTCACTACCCCCTCCTGGTCCACCCCCAACTGCTCCCTTTCTCATACCTCTTGCCCCATCTCCAAAAGGGTGTTCCTACCCCCACATTCCCATCCCACCACACCTCCCCATTCCCTGGGGCCTCAAGTCTCTCTAGGGTTAGGTTCTTCTCTCACTGAGGTTAGACCAGGTAGTCCTCTGCTGTATATGTGTTGGGAGCCTCATTTTGGCTTCTGTATACTACCTGGTTGGTGGTTCAGTGTTTAAGAGATCCTGGAAATCGAGGTCAATTCAGACTGCTGGTCTTCCTTATATGGCTCTCCTCTTCCTCAGCTTCTTCCAGCTTTTCTAATTCAACTTCAGTCCTTTGAGTGGGTGTAAGTATCTGCATCTGTCTCAGTCAGATACTTGCTGGGCTTCTTGGAAGGCAGCCAAGCTAGGCTCCTTTCTGTAATTACACCATAGCATCAGTAATAGCGTCAGACCTTGGAGCCTTCCACTGAGATATGTCCCAGTTTTTTGATTATGGGATGGCAAATATTTCCTAGTATGTAAGTTGTCGATTTGTCCTATTGACTATCTCTTTTTCCTTTCAAAAGTATTTTATTTACATGAGGTTCCATTTATTAATTCTTGAATTTTGAGCCTGCGCCATTAGAGTTCTAGGTAGCAAATTTCCTCTTCATGCCCATGAGTTTGAGACTCTTTCCCACTTTCTCTTATATTAAATTCAGTATTTCTGGTTTTATGTTGAGGTCCTTGATTAACTTGGACTTGAGCTTTATGCAAGATGACAAATATGGATCTATTTTTATTTTTCTACACACAGGCTGCCAGTTAGACCAGCACATTAACCTGAGACCATGGGGGCTCACAGAGCCTGGGGCCAACAATCAGGGAGCATGCAAGAGATCCTTGATTCAAGAGCAATCAAATACCTTATACATTTGTAACAAAAGTGCAGCTTGGTCTTCTGGTGGGTCCTCAAACAAGTGGAGGTGGAGCTGTATCTGTCCTTGATCCCTCCCACTACATCCCCTTCATCTCACCTGGACTGGATGCTTAGGCCTCAGCAGCAGAGGATATGCCTAGTTCTGCTTAGACTTGACTTCCCAGCATGGTGGGGTACCCAAGGAGAGCTCATTTTCTCTGAGACAAAGTGGAGGGGTTTATGGTGCTATGTATTGATAAGGATGTTACTAGGAAGAGTAGAGGGAGAGGTCTGCGATCAGGATGAATAGTAAATTCAAAAATAAATTTCAGATTACAGAAGAAATAAAAGGGTCATTGTAAATAACCTTTAATAAAATAAACTAATGTTTTGTGTTGACAAAATTATATTAAAAACAACTTTTAGAATCATAGCAATGATTAAAGTGAATAAGTAAATGAATAAATAAGTAAATAAATGAATAAATGTCAGAAAGGCAACTGGATGTAAATCCTGTAAATAATTTCACACATAGTGTTTCCTTATAAATCATGACATATTACTCATCCTGGATATATTCCTTACCATTTAATGGTCTATTGTTTCCTATTAGAACTATGGGGAAGTTTTCAATGAACTACTTGCTGATGTAATTACTAGAAATTACTTTAAAAGTGATAAGGGTGAGAAACAATTGACAGAGTCGAGAATGTGTTTCTATAAACAGATAATTAGCAGTGTCTCTTTAATGTCATATTTTTCATAAATAATCACCAAATCCAATTATCCAATCATAATGTCAGAATAAACTAACGCTCAGTTATTTCATTCATTCAATTTACAAATATTTTTGAGAATCTATGAAATATGTCTACTTCAGATATGATAATCAAATGAAAAACAGCTACATTGCTGCTTTTGTGGAATTTATATTCTGCCCTGGGAAGATAAATAAAAACAAAACAAGAAGAAGTATAAAGAGTGACACAGTAGGATGTACATACAGTGTGTGCAGCATGTGGAGAATACATGACTCATAAACATTGTCAGAGAGGGTCCATGAGAGCACATTTATTGGAGCAAATATTTGAATGGAATGTAAACTTCTTACTGGAGGAGCCAATGCAAAGCAAATGAACAAGAATGTCTGATATAAGAAAAAAAAACTGAATAGGAAAAAGCCTGGGAGAATGACAAAAAAGTTAGTAAAAAATAAATACTCATTATAATATATTTCAAAGCACTTTCTGAAGAAAACTGCATATCATAATTTCTCAGCTGGCTTAAAATGCCATTTGAAGATGGTGAACAATATATGAATAATTCCAATTTTTTAAAAAGATTTACTTATTCATGTTGTGCATATGATTACACTGTAGCTGTCTTCAGACACAACCAAAGAGGCCATCTGATCCAATTACAGATGGTTGTGGGCTACCAGGTGCTTGCTAGGAATTGAACACAATAAGCTCTGGAAGACAGTCAGTATTCTTTGCCACTGAGCCACCTCTCCAGCTTGAATAATTCCATTTTCTTGTGTTATTTTTTTAATTTTATCATTTGAAATTTCAAGTATAAACATGTTATTGTTATACAAAATCATTTAATCCAGCAGAAATATATAAGAGGAATTATCAGAATTGATCACTTGTGAATGTCAAAGAAGAAACATGTACTTTTTTTGTTTTTTTAAAGTTTTGTTAATACTTTATTATGCACCTTGAATTTTAATGAGAAACACAAGACCATACCACTTCCACTCATTCTTGCTTGACTATTCTCTTTTCAGCTCAAGATATTATACAAATAAATATCAGAAAATAAATGAACTGTACTTCTTCAATTTTTAAGTCTCATGCACAAGTAATTGCTAGTTGATCATTTCTTTTTAAAAATTATATTATATTTATTATTAGATATTTGTTTTATTTATATTCCAAATGGTTTTCTGTGTTACATCTCTGAAATCCCACTATCCCATTCTTCCTCTCCCTGTTCACCGCCCCCCCCCCCCACCGCCCCATTACCTGACTTGCATTCCCCTGTTCTGGGGAATTGAGCCATTATCATAGCACCAATGGTCTCTCCTCTCAATGATGTCCAACATGATCATCTTTTGATATATATGTAGCTAGAGTCATGGGTCTTGCTATGTGTACTGTTTGGTTGGTGGTTTAGTCCCTGGGAGCTCTGGGGGTTCTGGTTGGTACATATTATTGTTCCTCCTGCAGAGCTGCAAACCTCTTCAGCTCCTTGGGTCATTTCTCTAGGTGCTCCATTGGGGATCCTATGCTCATTCTATTGATTGGATGTGAGCCATGGATGTTTTGATCCACTTTCCAATAAGGATTGGACTTCTTTCATCTTGAGCTTCACGTGGTTTGTGAGTTGTGTCATGGGTGTTCTGAGCTTTTGAGCTAATATCCACTTATCATCCAGTGCATACCATGTGTGTTCTTTTTTGATTAGGTTACTTCACTCATGATATTTTCTAAGTCCATCCATTTGCCTAAGAATTTCACGAATTCATTGTTTTTTAATAGCTGAATAGTACTCCATTGGGTAAATGTATCACATTTTCTTTATCCATTCCTCTGTTGAGGGACATCTGGGTTCTTTCCAGATTCTGGCTATTATAAATAAGTCTGCTATGAACATAGTGGAACATTTGTCCTTATTACATGTTGGAACATCTTCTGGGTATATGTCTAGGAGTGGTATATCTGGGTCCTCAGGTAGTGCTATGTCCAATTTACTGAGGAACCTCCAAACTGAGTTCCAGAGTAATTTTTACCAGCTTGCAATCACATCAGCAATGGAGGAGGATTCCTCTTTCTCCACATCCTCACCAGCATTTGCTCTTCCCTGAGTTTTTGATCTTGGCCATTCTGACCAGTGTGAAGTGGAATCTCAGGGTTGTTGTGATTTGCATTTCCCTGATGATTAAGGATGATGAACAATTCTTTAGATGTTTCTCAGCCATCCAGTATACCTCAGTTGAGAATTCTTTGTTTATCTCTGTACCCCATTTTTAATAGGGTTATTTGGTTCTCTGGAGTGTCACTTCATGAGTTCTTTGTACATGTTGGATACTAGCCCTCTATTACATGTAGGATTGGTAATGATCTTTTCCCAATCTGTTGGTGCCATTTGGCCCTATTGACAGTGTCCTTTTGCCTTACAGAAGTTTTGCAATTTTATGAGGTCCCATTAGTCAATTCTTTATCTTAGAGCATAAGCTATTGATGTTCTATTCAGGAAAATTTCCCCTATGCTCATGTGCTCCAGGTTCTTCCCCATTTTCTCTTCTATTAGATTCAGTGCATCTGGTTTTATGAGGAGGCTCTTGATCCACTTGGATTTTAGCTTTGTACAGGGAGATAAGAATGGATCAATTTGCATCCTTCTACATGTTGACTGCCTGTTGACTTGGCACCATTTGTTGAATGCTTTCTTTTTTCCACTGGATGGTTTTAGCTCCTTTACATCCTTCAAGTGACCATCATTGTAAGGGTTCATTTCTGGGTCTTCAATTCTATTCCATTAATCTTCTTGCCTGTCTCCAATACCATACAGTTTTTATTACTATTGATCTGAGGTAGAGCTTGAGATCAAGGAAGGTGATTCCACCAGAAGTTCTTTTATTGTTGAGAATAGTTTTTGATATCCTAGGTTTTTTGTTATTCCAGATAAATTTGGAAATTGCTCTTTCTAACTCTATGAAGAATTGATTTGGAATTTTGATGGGGATTGCATTGAATCTGTAGATTTCTTTAGGCAAGATGTCCATTTTTACTATATTAGCCCTACAAATCCATGAGCAGAAACATATAATTTCAATTAATTCTTGATTATGTTTTTACTTGAAACATATCAACACAGAAAAATAAATATTGCACAAATATTGCATTTATATAAATCCAATGAGATGTTAGATTATCATCACTATGTTAATGACAAAACACAAATCACCAAAATCAATTTATGGAAGAAATAGTTTGTTTGGTAGTACAATTTCAGAGGGATAGGAATCAATCATGTCAGCAGAGTTAGCAACAAGACCCAGGCATTGTGGAAGGAGATGGAGGCAGAAAGATCGCATATTCAACCACAAACATTAGGGAGAAGGATAATGGTAATGCGTAAAAGGCTATAAAGACTCAAAAGCCTGTATCTTCCCTAGTAAGGCTTTACTACCTAAAACTCTTCAAGAAACACCACCATCTGGTGATCAAGTGTTTATATAGGTGAGCATATGGGAGACATTTCTCATTCAAAATGTCATATTTACCAAATGATTTAGTCAATTTTTAAAGTTATCCTCAGAATCAGTATTAATAGGATATAATATACCTGGACAAATAGCAGGTATTTATTGTGGGCATTGGCTCATGCTATACAGAGGTTGGAATGTACCACCATATCCTGCCTTTAAGCTTGAGAATAAGGGAAGCTGGTGATTAATGCAATCTGTCTTAGATTTGAAGAACAGCGTCAAGAAATTAGATTATAGCAAATATCTACTCTTCTTTGAATAGATTTTAAGGATTTTTGTGGTAACCTGGCTGTTTTTCTATCATCCCACTGATCCTAAAATTTGATGAAACTAATGAATGTCTCATTTGAAAAGAGTCAGGTACAGATCATCAGTTCTGATGTCTGAGAGTGAGAGGAGATGAATGCTCAGGCAAAGTGTGCCATGGACAGGCCTAGTTGGGTCTCCTCTCATGGGAGAAGCAGGGTCCACATAGGGAGGAGATCTGAGAAGAATGAAGTTACAAACTGCACCATACAAAAGTTTTCTCTTTTTTGCACATGAATGCATTCTTCAACCTTAATAATGTAGTATCCACTTTATAAATGCATTTTTCACCTCCTTGTTTCTCAGGCTGTAGACTAGAGGATTCAGCATGGGAATGACCATGGTGTAGAATACAGATGTAAGTTTGTCGGTGTCCATGGAATGACTGGAGCTGGGCTGTAAGTACATAAATATAACAGTTCCATAGAAAATGGACACTGCAGTGAAGTGGGAAGTACAGGTGGCTATAGCTTTATGATGTCCTGAAGGTGAGTGCATCTTTAAGATGGTGACAAAAATTAACATGTAAGATGTACAGATAACTATCAGAGCAAAAAACACATCTAAACTTTCAATGTAAAGAAGAACAAGTTCCCTAACTTGATTATCAAAACAAGTGATAGCCATTATTGCAGGAACATCACAAAAAAAATCATGGATCACGTTGGACTTGCAGAAGGATAAAGTGAATATGTCTGCCACATGTATGGAGGCGCTCATGAAACTGATGACATATGAGCCAGTGATGAGCCATGTACACATACTTGCAGTCATGATGGTGGTATAGTGTAGGGGCTTACACACTGCTGCATAGCGATCATAGGCCATGGAGGCCAACAGATAATTCTCCACAGTAGCAAAGGCTCCAAAAAAGAACATCTGAGCAGCACAATCATTGTAAGAAATAATCTTGTCTCCACCAAGAAGCTCAGTCATGACTGTGGGTGTGACAGCTGAAGAGTAACAGAAATCCACCAGAGAAAGATTACCAAGGAAAATGTACATGGGAGTGTGGAGCCGAAAGTCCAGGACAATCAGCAGGATCATCCCTAGGTTTCCCACCAGGGTGATGGTGTAGATGAGAAGGAAGATGATAAAAAGGGGAAGCTGCAGGCCTGGGTCATTGGTGAGTCCCAGCAGAATGAACTGTGCCACTTCTGTCCTGTTCTTCATTATTGTCATCTTATAATCACTATATTCTCCATAGCAATGGAAAAGAGAAATATTATAACTTGAAAATTTCATGGAACTTAAAAATATAAAGTATATTCTTTTTTGCCAGCTAATTTGGAGAAGTTTAAGAAATTGTTATTGAAAATAGCAGTCATCATAAACTTATAAAAATAGATCAAAAGATGCAAACCTAAAAATTGATATTCTATTTGAGAAAGACAAATAACATAAAGCATATAAATACAGCATTTTGCAAAATAAGAATGAAGAAATACGCAATATAAAGCTAGGTGACACAGATATAAAAGTAGGACTTTATAGATTACACATTTCTAATAAGTTCTAGGAGCAATTGGTGGCCCAGAAACATTCTTACTGTAAAATGAAATAAAAGTAAAATGAAACAAAAGTATAATTTTCAGGTACATGAGATCAGTGTTGCCATCAAATTGAGAACAATATGTAAAGCAGATAACTAAAAGAAAATAGAGTAATCTCTGAAGATAAAAACATTAATTTATCATTTCTGATTGTAAGATGGGACCACTTATATTTGCACCTGTAAATGAAAATGCTATCTCAAGGGTGGAGAAATGGCTTAGTTGGAGATTGTAAGTGTTCTTCCATAGGTCCTGAGTTTAAGTCACAGAACCCATACATCACAACCTCTGTAATAAGATGTGATTCCCTCTTCTGGCATGCATGAAGACAAAATACTCATATTAAATAAGAAAAAAATTAAAAAGGAAAAAGCTATTCCAAAGTTTTGATAAGACTACTGTTCATGCTAAAATTATATGATGTCTTTTAGTGACCAAGAACCAGAGACTATAGTCCAGAAACTTATGGTAAATCCAGATACTATGGTCGAATGGAAGTAGGGAAAAAGTAACAATAAAGTGCCTCCTAGTGAAACCCTTCCATACTAATAGCAGGCGTCTTATTCAGTGATCATCAGAGAGGCTTCCTCCTGTAGCAAAGGAAAACAAATACAGTCCCACAGACAGAAATTAAACACACACACACACACACACACACACACACACACACACACGCACACGCACACGCACACGCACACGCACACGCACACACACGCGCATGCACACACACACACACAGAGTTCTGGGAACCTGACAAGGGGGGTTGGAACCAGAGGGAGTCTGGGAACTCTATAGTCTTTAGAAAATGGTTTTTCATACAATATATTTTGATCATATTTTTTCCTTTTTCTCAGTTACTTTCAGGTCCTATCCAATTCTCTTTAGCTATGCCAACTAGTTCTTTTGCATTGCAGGAAATCAGCATGTGGTTTAGAAATAACTTCAGGATCTTCTGGAAGTGACATGCCCAGTTTTCTGAGGAACCGCCAGACTGATTTCCAGAGTGGTTGTACCAATTTGCAACCCCACCTGCAGTGGAGGAGTGTTCCCCTTTCTCCACATCCTCGCCAACACCTGCTGTCTCCTGAATTTTTAATCTTAGCCATTATGACTGGTGTAAGGTGAAATCTCAGGGTTGTTTTGATTTGCATTTCCCTAATGACTAATGAAGTTGAGCATTTTTTAAGATGCTTCTCCACCATCCGAAGTTCTTCAGGTGAGAATTCTTTGTTTAACTCTGTACCCCATTTTTTAATAGGGTTATTTGGTTTTCTGGGGTTAACTTCTTGAGTTCTTTGTATATATTGGATATTAGACCTCTATCTGATGTAGGGTTGGTGAAGATCTTTTTCCAATTTGTTGGCTGCCGATTTGTCCTTTTGATGGTGTCCTTTACCTAGAGGATTCCCCAGCATGTAATAAGGATACATGCTCCACTATGTTCATAGCAGCCCTATTTATAATAGCCAGAAGCTGGAAAGAACCCAGGTATCCCTCAACAGAAGAATGGATGCAAAGTATGTGGTATATATACACAATGGAGTACTATTCAGCCATTAGAAACAATGAATTTATGAAATTCTTAGGCAAATGGATGGAGCTGGAGAACATCATACTAAGTGAGGTAACCCAGTCTCAAAAGATCAATCATGGTATGCACTCACTAATAAGTGGTTATTAACCTAGAAAACTGGCATACCCAAAACATAATCCACACATCAAATGAGGTCCAAGAAATATGGAGGAGTTGCCCCTTGTTCTGAAAAGACTCAGTGTAGCAGTATAGGGCAAAACCAGAACAGGAAAGTGGGAAGGGGTGGGTGGGAGAACAGGGGGAGGGAAGGGGGCTTATGGGACTTTTGGGAAGTGGGGGGCCAGAAAAGGGGAAATCATTTGAAATGTAAATAAAAAATATATTGAATAAAAAAGAAATAACTTCAGTGAATCAACTACACACAAATCATATTGAAGGGATCTTAACAGAATTCAAAATTTCAAAATTTTATGTTTTTTTAAACTGTGATGTAAATAACTTAATAAATAATCATTATGACGTGTATGAATAATTCTGTCCACAAATTCATGCTACATTATTTGATCATACAAAATACATCATTATTTCAGTGAAACTCAACACTTCCTTTCCTCTCACCTGTCAAGAACTACAACTGACTTTTTTGATCTGTGGCTTCTCTATTGTCTATTACCAATATCTTATAGACTGTGCCACGTTCTGATCCCATGCTTTTGAGGTTATATCTCTTTATATTCTTAGATAAAATTGAATTTAAACAAACTCACTCTTTTGGTTCAAACACACCAAAAATTTTGGAGTTTCATAGATAGCTATAAAGTAGTTGATTAGGCAGCAATTTAATCTCTTCTGCCACATATTTCTTCATTTGGTGGTGAAAGAAAGAAAACCATGAAATCTAGAACACAAGATCATACCTTCTTTAATACAAACACTATCCAAAACATTTTCATTTCATGTATGTATGTATGTATGTATGTATGTATGTATGTATGTATGTATATATATGTATATATATACATATTTTAATCAGCATATATATTACTAAATCCATAAACATTTAAGTGGGTTGAAGATAATCTAATGGGATATATCATAGCAACCTCACAGGAACTGATGTGGATAGCTTGTGGGGGAAGTGTACTCAACCTGTAGTGTCAGTTCTGAACAATGTTATGCCATCATATTTAGTAGACATAGAGCAGAGTTTCTTGGGAGAGATAAGTGCCTATCTAACCTCCTATTTCTCTCCTAAGAGTCATTGGTACTAGTATAACTTTCATAAAGATCTTATTTCATTCAACTTTTAAGACATAAATGATAGCTACTTTCAGATACTATTGGGAGAAATAAACATAAATCAAAGTCAATAAATTGTTATTGTTAACTACAGTTTATTAAGTGGTAGCTGTACTGTTATTGTCAGTATGAGGTGATGATCTTTAAGTTTGATTAATGTAGGTTATGCTAAATTCAAGAATTTAGCCTTAAGAATTATAGAAGCTTTGGTCCCTTAATTTTTCTCTATTCCATATTAGGTCACTGAAATTATCTGAGATCTCATGGGCTTCTTAGACTATTCTTATGACCTACCCATAACTGCTGTCCCTATATCCTGCAGCATTTTTCTTTGCTATTTTTAAAGTATTTTAAACTATTGCATTTATTTTAGCCCCCTTTTTTCACTATAGTCAAATAATTTTTCAAATTAAAAATAAAGATAAGCTTAATTGTATATCTAGAATTAATGTTTTTCAATTTCAGCAATGGCTCACTTACTTTACAAAGTACAAGAATAACATCTTTTCTGTATCATGCTTGTAGTTGAAAATGAGGCAATAAATTTGACAGAAAGCAAAGAGAGTATATGGAAGAATTTAGAGGGAGAAAAGATAAGGAGAAGACTATATATTATATTTTAATCTCAAAAATAAAATAATCATTAAAAACAAAAGTAGCCTGACTTGGTATATTATTTTACTTATGATGTATTTAATATAATATAAATGTCAATACATAATTTTGCAGTGAATCCTTTATAGAAATAAGACCTTTATTAAAGATTAATGTCAATGTCCCAGAAATAAGCCTGGCTTTAGCTGTGTAAAGCGAGAATGCAGGCCATATTCCTGGGTTCCTTCTTAGAGGTCAGTGTTTCCAAAATGTCAGCTTCTTTCTAGACCAAATGCCTTTTGCTACAAAAAGAGAATTTAATAGTAATGTAATTTAATTTTTTCTTAGAAACAAGTGCTTAGGATAAAAGAACCCATTTTCATTAAATCTCACCTTTTCTCATATTCCTTTCTTGGCTAAACCAAGTCATGGTGACCAAGCCTTGTTCTCACTTTATTGGCCACTTGCAACTTCACAGATTCTTTAGTTGGTAACTTCCATGTTGAAAAGTATTTTATTTGAATGGATTTTTTTGTGAAATAATACTATTTTATCATTTTTACTTTTATTTATTTCTTTCTCATATAATACATCCTGATTACTCTTCTCAGTTACATGTTACATACTACCTCTTTCCCAAAGCCATTGTTTCTGTGTTTCCCTTCAGAAAATCGATATAAACTGAATATAGCACAAGTTACAGTAAGACTAGGCATATATCCACATATCAAGACTGAACAATTCGACTCCATCATGAAACAAGTTATCATCTTAGGGCATAAGGAGATAAGGTTTAGCATATATTATAAGGATTAATATATGAGTAATATGTGTGTAAGTGTTGTAGTAAGATAAGTGTTATACTTTATCAACAAGAAAGTGGAGTATTTGAGAAATGTATTGCTCTAAAATTATACAAATTCCTTGATGGGAAAAAGTCTCTAGATTCAGTAATTGAATACATTTCTTAATAATAAGCTTGAGGTAGAGGCAAAAAGTATTGGATTGCAGGTTAAAGCATTTTAGGAATATTGCCCTATTTCAAGATGGATCATTTTTCTTCTTTACATATTTGTTTGTATTTTGTAACTTCCATTGAGATGAAAATATATACAGAACATGATAAGGCCACCACATACTAATCAAAGTGTCATCTTTCTTAGTCTTTGTTTATATTTTTTGGGGATAGACTAATCCTGGTGAATAAATCACCAAGTCTCTGTAGTGAATATTGTTACATTTACAAATGCTTCAGACTCACATTTGTTGGATCATCCACATAAAGCAGGTTTGAGAACACTTTTATCTTTTCAAGAAATTCATAACAGATCCATATCACCTTCTGCTTCTATTTGTACTATTTTTTACTCTAGTATTTATGCAATATAGATACTTATCAGATTTTGTTTATGTAATATAGATACTTATCAGATTTCTATAACAGAAAGAATATTCATCATACAGTAGTCAGTCCAAAATCATGAACTCATGACAGAATGTTGGATAGGTTCCTTCTGAGGAGCATTTTCACCTAACAGTCAAAAGTTTCAACTTTAGTGAGGCAGAAGGAAAATAAGTAAAAACATATTTATATAAGCCAAGTTCTAAATTTATCATTCATTTTCTATACCCTTGTAAGAGTTACTTACTTCTTTCATATTTGTACAGTTAACACAGTAAAAAAAATTACATCTCTCACTCAATTCTCATGTTCTGTCTATAAATGACAAACTACCTTAACCCATAGCATATCATTTGAAGGTCATTAAATGTGATTTTCATATTTAGCTGTTCACCTTAATTCTGTTTGCAGGTTGATAGCAAATTCTGATGCAAGAGTGACTGCCTTTCAAAGGAATGAAGGACATTCAATGGGTACAGCATGTCCTTTCTACAGTGAGATGCTGTAGAGTTAGCCTGGTATTTGGGGGTAGAGATTTGTAGACTTGGAGATCTCTGGGGATGTGCCCTATGGTAATTCCTTTGAAATTTCCTTTTCATCTTCCCAAGATGCTTTTCATCTTGCACTCCTAGGGAAGAAACTATTATTGGTCTTTAGGGATCAAGCTGGTTTCAATTTTATATAATTTGTAATTTGTAAATAGTAAATTCATGAATTTATTCATTTTCACTCTCAAATGTGAAAATCATTAATTGTACATACTCCTGTGGTATGGTATCATGAGATGATTTTGTAGACACATGCTCTGTTTAAAGTTAAAAGTCAGGCTAAGCATCTTTGTCTCCTGAAATATTTATTATACATTTCTTTTTTCTTTTTTTATTCTATATATTTATTTACATTTCAAATGACTTCCTCTTTTCTGGCCCCCACTCCCTGAAAGTCCCATAAGCCCCCTTCCCTCCTCCTTTTCTACCATCAACCCCTTCCCACTTCCCCGTTCTGGTTTTGCCCTATACTGCTACACTGAGTCTTTTCAGAACAGGGGGCCACCCTTCCATTCTTCTTGTACCTCATTTGATGTGTGGATTATGTTTTTGGTATTCTAGTTTTCTAGGTTAATAACCACTTAGTGAGTGCATACCATGATTGATCTTTTGAGACTGGGTTACCTCACTTAGTATGATGTTCTCCAACTCCATCCATTTGCCTAAGAATTTCATGAATTCATTGTTTCTAATGGCTGAATAGTACTCCATTGTGTATATATACCACATTTTTTTGCATCCATTCTTCTGTTAAGGGATAGCTGGTTTCTTTACAGCTTCTGGCTATTATAAATAGGGCTACTATGAATATAGTGGAGCATGTATCCTTATTACATACTGGGGAATCCTCTGGGTATATGCCCAGGAGTGGTATAGCAGGATCTTCTGGAAGTGACATGCCCAGCTGAGGAACCGCCAGACTGATTTTCAGAGTGGTTGTGACAATTTGCAACCCTACCAGCAATCGAGGAGTGTTCCTCTTTCTCCACATCCTCACCAACACCTGCTGTCTCCTGAATTTTTAGTCTGAGCCATTCTGACTGGTGTAAGGTGAAATCTCAGGGTTGTTTTGATTTTAATTTCCCTAATGACTAATGAAGTTGAACAAAGTTTCTGTAAGGCAAAGGACACCATCAAAAGGACAAATCGGCAACCAACAAATTGGGAAAAGATCTTCACCAACCCTACATCAGATAGAGGGCTAATATCCAATATATACAAAGAACTCAAGAAGTTAGACCCCAGAAAACCAAATAACCCTATTAAAAATGGGGTGCAGAGTTAAACAAAGAATTTTTACCTGAAGAACTTCGGATGACTGAGAAGCATCTTAAAATATGCTCGACTTCATTAGTTCAGGCAGTGGCAGCAGCAGCAGCAGCAGAAGCTGGTCCAGTGGAAGGGCTATCAGCAGTGGAACCAAGGTGACAGGGTCTAGGCAGGCCTTGCGGCCCACTACCACTGACCTTTGCTGGCCAGCTGGGCTGCAAGTGGTAGCAGATTTATAGTGCCTTTCACCCCACAGAATCTACATCAGAACTCTGCCTCCCGCCAGTCAGTTAAGAGAGTCTCTCCACCATCTTGGATCTTGGGCGCCAGAGAAATCAGACAGACTGAGGTACGCAAATATAACCCAAGGCCAACATTGCACAGTCTAAGCCGGATGGGTGTTGGCCTGCACCCAGGCCCAGGGCTGTTTGGGGGGCCATCGGTGTGCAAACCTGGCCAGGAGGTTTTTGCCAGGCCCCTGGCGCGTGCTGCCATTTTGACTATGAGTTCTAGCAGGCAAAGTCAGCTAAGAGTCATAGCCCTTTGGTTGCATTGGGGGGGGGGGTGTAGTCACAGCTAAATTTTGTTGCTAAGTCGGTTTATCTGCATCCTTAAGCAGTAATGTCATAGTTGCATGATACACAGGCAAGGTGGCCATCTTGCTGTCACTGGGTCTAATTTCTTTGACAAATAGTGTACAGTTTGAGTCAGGGAACTGAAAATTATAAGCATCATTCTTTAAAAATTGTTTTCCATACAGTATATTTTGATCATGTTCTTTCTCCTTCTCTCTACTTCTCCCAGATTCTTCCCATTTCTCTAGATATTCCAACCTGTATTTCAATGTTGCAGAAAACTAGTATGGGCTTTAGACTTAACTTATGTGAACCTGTTACACATGAGTCATATTGAAGTTCCCTTAATGGGATTTAAAATTTTGAAATTTTATTTTTTAATTTTGATGGGCCTTGAATTCCTGTTCTTTCCAAGACTTTTAACATGAAAGGATGCTGAATTTTGCCAAATGCTTTTTCAGCATCTAATAAAATGACCATGTTTTTTTTTTTTTTTCATTGAGGTTGGTTATGTAGTGGATTGCTTTGATGGGATTCCATATATTGAACCATCCCTGTATCCCTGGGATGAAGCCTACTTGATCATGGTGAATGATCATTTTGATGTGTTCTTTGATTTGGTTGGCAAGAATTTTATTATTTTTGCATCGGTGTTCAAAAGGGAAATTGGCCTGAAGTTCTCTTTTTTTGATGGACCTTTCTGTGGTTTTGGTATCAGCATAATTGTGGCTTCATAGAATGTGTTTGGTAGTGTTCCTTCTGTTTCTATTTTGTGGAATAGTTTGAAGAGTATTGGTGTTAAGTCTTCTTTGAAGGTTTGATAGAATTCTGCACTAAAACCATCTGGTCCTGTGCTTTTTTTGGTTGCAAGACTTTCTATGGACCCTTCTATTTCTTTATAGGTTATGGGACTGTTTAGGTTATCTATTTGATCCAGATTTAATTTTGGTATTTGGTATCTATCTAGGTAATTGTTCATGTCCTCCAGATTCTCCAGTTGTGTTGAGTATAGGCTTTTGTAGTAGGATCTGATGATCTTTTGAATTTCCTCAGTTTATGTTGTTATATCTCCTTTTTCATTTCTAATTTTGTTAATTTGGATACAGCCTCTGTGCCCTTCAGTTAGTCTGGCTAAGGGTTTATCTATCTTGTTGATTTTCTCAAAGAACTAGCTCCTGGTTTTGTTGATTCTTTGTATGGTTCTTTGTTTCCACTTGATAGATTTCAGCCCTGAGTTTGAGGATTTACTGTCTTCTACTCCTCCTGGGTGAATTAGCTTCTTTTTACCTAACATAGTAAAAGCAATATATAGCAACCAGTAGCCAACATCAAACTAAATGGGGAGAAACTTGAAGTAATACCACTAAAATCAGGGACTAGACAAGGTTAGCCCCCTCTCCATATCTTTTTAATATAGTACTTGAGGTACTAGCTAGAGCAATTAGAGAACATAAGTAGGTCAAAGGGATACAAATTGGAAAGGAAGAAATAAAACTATCACTATTTGCAGATGATAAGATAGTATAATTAAGTGAACCTAAAAACTCCCCCAGAGAGTTCTTACAGCTGATAAACAAATTCAGCAACGTGGCTGGTTATAAAATCAACTCAAGTGAATCAGTAGCCTTCCTATTCTCAAAGGATAAGCATGCTGAGAAAGAAATTTGGGAAATGACAGCCTTCATAATAGCCACAAAAAATATAAAATATCTTAGTGTGACTCTAAGCAAACAAGTGAAAGATCTGTATGACTAGAACTTCAGGTCTCTGAAGAAGGAAATTGAAGAAGACCTCAGAAAATGGAAAAATCTTCCATGCTCGCGGATTGGTATGATTAATATAGTTAAAATGACCAACTTGCCAAAAGCAATATATAGATTCATTGCAATCCCCATCAAAATCCCAACTCAGTTCTTCATAGAGGTACAAAGAGCAATTCTCAAATTCATCTGGAAAAACAAACAAACAAACAAACAAACAAAAAAAAACAGTATAATTAAACTATTCTCAACACTAAAAGAACTTCTGGGGGAATCATTATCCCGGACCTCAAGCAGTACTATAGAGCAATAGTGTTTAAAACTGCATGGTATTGGTACAATGACAGGCAGGTGGATCAATGGAATAGGATTGAAGACCCAGAAATGAACCCACACACCTATGGTCACTTGATCTTCGACAAAGGAGCTAAAAAGATCCAGTGGAAAAAAGATAGCTTTTTCAACAAATGGTTCTGGTTCAATTGGAGGTCAGCATGCAGAAGAATGCGAATTGATCCATTCTTATGTCCTTGTACTAAGCTCAACTCCAAGTGGATCAAGGACCTCCACATAAAGCCAGACACACTGAAACTAATAGAAAAGAAACTGGGGAAGACCCTTGAGGTCATCGGTACAGGGGGAAAGTTCATGAACAGAACACCAATAGCTTATGCTCTAAGATCAAGAATTGACAAATGGGACCTCATAAAATTACAAAGTTTCTGTAAGGCAAAGGACACCATCAAAAGGACAAAATCGCAACCAATAAATTGGGAAAAGATCTTCACCAACTCTTCATCAGACAGAGGGCTAATATCCAATATATACAAAGAACTCAAGAAGTTAGACCCTAGAATACCAACTAACCCTACTAAAAATGGGGTACAGACCTAAACAAAGAATTTTCACCTGACGAACTTTGGATGGCTGAGAAGCACCTTAAGAAATGTTCAACATCATTAGTCATTAGGGAAATGCAAATCAAAACAACCTTGAAATTTCACCTTATACCAGCCAGAATGGCTAAGATTAAAAACTTAGGAGACAGCAGGTATTGGCGAGGATGTGGAGAAATAAGAACATTCCCCCACTGCTGGTGGGATTGCAAGCTGGCATACCCACTCTGGAAATCAGTTTGTTGGTTCCTCAGAAAACTGGGCATGACACTTCTGGAGGACCCTGCTATATTACTCCTGGGCATATATCCAGAGGATTCCCCAGCATGTAATAAGGATACATTCTCCACTATATTCATTGAAGCCCTATTTATGATAGCCAGAAATTGTGACCTCCCCCTGCCCACTGCTCTCAAGAATAGAAGGGAGGAATTGTGACTTCCCCCTGCCCACTGCTCTCAAGAATAGCAGCCAGCAAACTGACCACCCACCTCCTGAAGAACAAGAAGAACTGGTTTCCAGCCTTCAGGGGAGGGGCTTGGTCTGCCTTTGTTTCTTGGGAGAGAGACATATTTATTAAAGATGGAGACTTAAACCAAAAGCCATGTGTTTTGTGTCTCTCCATGTAATTTCTCTTGCAGCCTGTTCCTTTACCCATCTTTCCTTCCAGAGAACCCACTATTAAGATGTGTGAGCTGGGCTCTACATATGGTGCCAACGTGGCATAACTGGAAACGGAGAGGCAAAATGAGGTATGTTTGACTGGATTTAGGAGCTCCAAGGAAAAAGAAAAGGAAAAAGTTTATGTATCGGGCACGGTAAGCAACAGGGTATTAATTTAGCGCTAATAATATCATTTATTTCTAAAGAATGTTGCTGCAGAAGTGTGTAAAGATACAGGCTAGACTGACTCAGTATATAGGCCCTGCACTGAGATCAGCTAGGATGTAAAGACAACATGGAACAGGAAATTTAGTTAGGCAATTGTCCGCAGTCTAAGAACTGCACCAGGCAAGAGAAATAGGGCATAAAATAATATAAAACAAAATAAAAACAGTAAAAAACAAAAAACAAAAATATATTTCTAGAAACAGAAAAGAAAAAAGGAAAATGGATTTGGTTACATTGCAGGCCTGCTTTAATTTCTATGTTGTTTGTCCTGGTGCACCGATTGTCTGTCTACATGTACATTTATTTGTCTGTGTTTTGTGTGAATGAGTGTTTGTTTCATGTTAAAAATAAAAATTGATTAAAATTCCGTCTGCTGGGGCCTTGAGCTGGCAGGCCACAAGCTGATTCAAAGACTCGTGCAGCAGCGGGCCATGTGTGCAGGCCTTGAATCCCAGCACTTGGGAGGCAGAGCACATGTGGCACAGGGCACAGGCCAATAATGGCGGCAGCTAGAATGAACCCATAACTCTGAAGGTGGCCCATGTGGTGCCGATGGCCGAGCTAGAAGGAGCCTAGTATTCCACGGGCCCCTGGCCATGGCAGAGCACAGCGTGACTTGGCCTTAGCAGGTGGCCCTGGTTGTGTATACTGTGGCCAGGTTAGGCCCAGGCAGTGGCTGCAGTGGGGAGCCTGCGCAGCAGCAACAGAGGAGCACAAAGCAGCATGGACGGCCTCAATGGCCAGCCTGGGTCAGTGGCTATGACTCTGTACTTGAGCCAAGTGACCTCTGAGCATGGCCTGAGTAGCTTAGTTTTTCCGTGGGACAACAGGAGAGAAGTGTCTCCCCTGCCGCGGGCCATGGGTTTTCCAAGCGGCCCCTAGCATCCCTTGCATGAGGAGTGTTTTGTCTTTGCTTCAGTAAAGGAAGCTGAGATCTTACATTTTTTAATATATTTTATTTATAGAAATCTCTTTTGTTTTATAAAAATATTTGTTTATAAAAATGTTTTGTTTATGAGAAACAGGCCTTCGCTTATGGGTTTTTAAAACATTTTTTAAATAAATAATTTTCAAAGGTTATTAAAATGATTTAATTGGCTAAGACATCTCTTTAAGCTTGCGACAGGAGAACTATTGATGTGTTGTTAAAATGTTATAGAGATACTTTAAAGAAATGTTTTAAGAGCCTAATAAAACGTTTGTTCCTTGCTTCAAGCAGCAATCAAATTAATTATTATTAATGGTTGATCTATTACATGGCAAGCCTTTTTAGGCAAAATTAATAATTGTTATCCAAAAAATAAGTTGTTGCAATTTACTTTATATTTCTATATGTACATCCCATAAATTATACATCAACTATGGGACTAAAGTTTATATAATTAGATAACACATCTATTCCTTTATGTTTTTCCTTGCTTCAGCAGATGGGTGTTATAGCAGGTATTTTTAAAATGTTAAAAATCAATCATTTAATAATAGTAAATATGTATATAAAGCTTATAGTTTACAATTGCTTAAAATTGTTCTATTTTTAATAGTGCTAATTCTTAATTTTTATAATTATTTATACAAATGTAATTCAAATTTCAAAGGATATGTTTTCTAAATTACTGTCCTTTAAATATTGAAGGGTTAACCAAAGGCTGAAGAGACAGCCATGGGTGCTAAGAGCTAAACTCTTATATTTTTATGTTTATAAGCCTGGAGAAATAGCTCAGCTGCTAAAGGTTAGGTCCTCTTTCATGGAGCATGAAATCTTGGATCCCAGTGACCACATGGTGGCTCACAACCACCTATGGTGAGATCTAATGCTCTCTTCTGGTGTGTCTGAAGACAACTACAATATTCTTATTCGTAATTTAATCTTTAAAAAGGTGCCTGGACAGGACCATTTGGGTCAGGGCATATAATGTTTGTATCCCAAAGAGGCTATATAGAAACATTCAGATGTACAAGCACATTTATTATTTGTATCATCAAAATAGTAATGGCTTAAAAAATAATTTTATATTTTTATGTACATCAAATTATAAAGATTTGTTTTTGACGTCCTCAATTTCTACTTCTACCACATAATGATGTTGATTCTAGAGGACTTAATTAACTTTTACAGATAAATGATATTCATATTTCTAATTTAAAAAATTAAAATATTGCATATAACTATGATTCATTTTGGGGCATTCTAGTTGCAACTACTCTAGCAAAAGGCAACTGAGAATGCTATATTTATTTTCTTATAGTTACATAATTATTACATATGTTATGGTATATGCTTGGTGTTTCAACTTAGATTGAAACAAACAATAAAACTGGCCATTTAATAAATAAAGGCTATTCATTTGAGTTATCATTGACAATTTGATTCTTTATTATCCTCAAAGATGAGGTAATATAAGACATTTTTTACAAAACAAAACTATATATCCTTAAAAAAGAAAAGCAGAGGGGAAATGGTATCCCCATGAATATAATTTGAATTATGCATATATATTTTTAAGGCATATATATTTTTAAGAAAAATTTGAAATTTGGAACCAAGGAAATCCTTGCTAAATGGCTTCCTATCACTAGGTACGCAGGTACCTAGATGAGATAGAAGAATTCACTTATTGGCTTTGCTGTTGTCCTTAAGATAGATTAATAATGTTTCTTAGATATACATGAGATTGTATTTCCTAGTATGATCTTTATAGCTTCTGCATAAAAATACTCTTGATTTTCATAGATGGCTCTTCTAAAGGAAGAGCTAGATATCTTATTTATAATTAACAGTGGTTATAGAAACACCTGGCCTCAGCTCAGTTAGCAGAGCTGACAATGATATTAAATGTTTTTCAACCTATAAATACTTTTAATCCTTTTACAATTAGCTTGTATGTTGTAAAATTTGTCCTTTATTAGAAACCTATGGCATGTTTAATTTTAATACGCCATCAGGATCTTTGTTTTCACTATTGTAAAACAATGTCCTAACGCCTTTCCTTATCTCCAGTTCGCCATTTAGGGGTTGATCCATGTGGACTTATGCTCAATCATTTTTGACAAATGGATGTAACTCGCTATGCAAAATCAAAAAGTTAAAATTTATACGTTTGCATTGATACTTGTTCAGGTTGAAGTCACCCACAATTATTGTGTTAAGTGCAATGTGTGCTTTGAGCTTTAATAAAGTTTCTTTTACGAAAGAGGGTGCCCTTGCATTTGGAGCATAGATGTTCAGGATTGAGAGTTCTTCTTGTATTTTTCCTTTGACCAGCAAGAAGTATCCCTCAGAGTCTCTTTTGATGACTTTGGGTTGAAAGTCAATTTTATCTGATATTAAAATGGCTACTCCAGCTTGTTTCATGACACCATTTGCTTGTAAAATTGTCTTCCAGCCTTTTACTCTAAGGTAGTGTTTGTCTTTGACCCTGAGGTGTGTTTCCTGTAAGCAGCAAAATGTAGGTCCTGTTTACGTATCCAGTCAGTTAGTCTATGTCTTTTTATTGGGGCATTGAGTCCATTGATGTTAAGAGATATTAAGGAATAGTGATTGTTACTTCCTGTCATTTTTGACGTTATTTTTTAAATTTGATTGGTTAACTTCTTTTGGGTTTGATGAAAGGTTACTATCTTGCTTTTTCCAGAGTGAAGTTTCCCTCCTTGTATTGGTGTTTTCCTCCTATTATCCTTTGTAGGGCTGGGTTTGTGGATAGATATTGGGTAAACTTGGTTTTGTCATGGAATATCTTAGTTTCTACTTCTACGGTGATTGAGAGTTTTGCTGGATATAGTAGTTTTGGCTGGCATTTGTGTTCTCTTAGAGTCTGCATGAGATCAGCCCAGGATCTTCTAGCCTTCATAGTCTCAGGTGAAAAGTCTGCTGTGATTCTGATAGGTCTTCCTTTATATGTTACTTGGCCTTTTTCTCTTACTGCCTTTAATGTTCTTTCTTTGTTTAGTACATTTGGTGTTTTGATTATTATGTGACGGGAAGTATTTCTGTTCTGGTCCAGTCTGTTTGGAGTTCTGTAGGCTTCTTGTATATTCATGGGAATCTCTCTCTTTAGGTTAGGGAAGTTTTCTTCCATAATTTTATTGAAGATATTTGCTGGCCCTTTAAGTTGTAAATCTTCACTCTCATCTATGCCTATAATCCTTAGGTTTGGTCTTCGCATTGTGTCCTGAATTTCCTGGATATTTTGGGTTACAAGCTTTTTGCTTTTTGCATTTTCTTTAACTGTTGAGTCCATGGTTTCTATGGTATCTTCAGCATCTGAGATTCTTTCTTCTATCTCTTGTATTCTGTTGTTGATATTTGCATCTATGTCCACTGATTTCTTCCCAAGGCTTTCTATCTCCAAAGCTGTCTCCCGTTGAGTTTTCTTAGTTGTTTCTACTTCTGATTTTAGATCCTGGATGGTTTTGCTTAGCTCATTCACTTGCTTCTTTGTGCTTTCCTGTAATTCTTTAAGGGATTTTTGTGTTTCCTCTTTCATGACCTCAGCCTGTTGACCAAAGTTCTCCTGTATTTCTTTAAGTGTTTTTTGTGTTTCCTCATTATTGGCTTTTGTATTCTCTTGGATTTCTTTCAATGATTTTTGTGTTTCCCTTGCAAGGACTTCTAACTTTTCATCCATTTTCTCCTGAATTTCTTTATGTATGTCCTTCATGTGTTCCTGTACCAGCATCATGACCAGTGATTTTAAATCCAAATTTTGTTTTACTCGTGTGATGGGGTATCCAGGACCTCCTGCACTGCCTGGATTTATTTTTGCTTCTCTACATTTGGGAGAAGCCTCTAAAAATGTAATCGATAATTGTTTACAAGCCTTTAATACTATGGGATTTCCCAAGGTCATTAAGACAGACAATGGACCAGCCTACTCTGGTAAGAACTTTATCTCGTTTTGTAAAGAATTTGGTATTAAACATAAAACTGGAATTCCTTATAACCCAATGGGTCAAGGAATTGTCGAGCGTGCTCATCGCACCTTTAAAGACTGGCTTTTTAAAACAAAGAAGGGGAATCTATAACCCCCCAGGTCACCTAAAGCACACCTTGCTTTTGTTTTATTCATTTTAAATTTCCTGCAGACTGATGCTAATGGTCAATCTGCAATGGACAGGCACTGGCACCCTACCAGTCCTAATTCCTATGCCATGGTTAAATGGCATGGCCCTCTAATACATGGAATGTCCCAGATCCCATTTTAATCTGGGGTAGAGGGTCGGTTTGTATCTTTTCTCTCAAAAAGAAGATGGAGCCCGATGGGTGCCAGAAAGATTGATATGGTAGGTAAACAGAGACCCTAAATCAGCTGGTAAGTATGACTAATTCAGTAATGTTCTTAAGCCTACTTCTCCCATATTGGGAACGTAAGCTGCTTTTCCTCTAGCCATTAATTTGCAAGCCAGGTTTTATTCCTGAGCTACTAATTTACAACCAAATTAAATACCATGGTCCCTCCAGAGAAACAGTCCAAGCAGTTTTTCCTTTTAATCTCTTATTTTGTGTTTCAAGCAGATATCTTTCAGATACAACACTTGAAGCTGGGCTGCTACAGCAATGGCTTCCAGGACTCGAAGACGGGCGGGTATGAAAGCCAGCCAACTCATATTCACAGGACATTTACTTTACCAGTGGATCTCCACAAATGGAGCTGCATAGAACTCAGATCTATGCATGTTTGTTAATTAAAACAAACATGGGCATCAGTTATGAGGTGCGAGGCGAGGCACTGCAAGGGAAAAAAAATGTCCTGCTTCTGAGTTTCCCTGAAAGGAAGCCTAGCTGCATAGGGGTCAACGCTGAGAGACTGTCCTTTAAAATAATAAGGCAGTCTATTTCCCCTCCCCTGAAAAGGACATCAATTAATATTTAAGGGGGTCGAGGCCTCTGCTTTCCCTCACTGGTCAACGCCCATCGTCTTTTGATGAATATAGTTATCCACTGGTTTTTCTTAAAATTAAAGAAAAGGAGGAATTGTGACCTCCCCCTGCCCACTGCTCTCAAGAATAGAAGGGAGGAATTGTGACTTCCCCCTGCCCACTGCTCTCAAGAATAGCAGCCAGCAACCTGACCACCTACCTCCTGAAGAACAAGAAGAACCAATTTCCAGCCTTCAGGGGAGGGGCTTGGTCTGCCTTTGTTTCCTGGGAGAGAGGCATATTGATTAAAGATGGAGACTTGAACCAAAAGCCATGTGTTTTGTGTATCTCCATGTAATTTCTCTTGCAGCCTGGTCCTTTACCCATCTTTCCTTCCAGAGAACCCATGATTAAGATGTGTGAACTGGCCTCTACAAGAAGCTGGAAAGAACCCAGATGTCCCTCAATGGAGGAATGGATACAAAAAAATGTAGTATATATACACAATGGAGTACTATTCAGCTATTAGAAACAATGAATTCATGAAATTCTTAGACAAATGGATGGAGCTGGAGAACATCATCCTAAGTGAGGTAACCCAGTCTCAAAAGAACACTCATGTATGCACTCACTGATAATCAGATATTAGCCTAGAATCTTGGAATACCCAAGACACAATCCACATATCAAATGATGTCCAGGAAGAAGGAAGGAGTGGCCACTGGTTCTGGAAAGGCTCAGTGCAGCAGTGTAGGGGAACACTAGAACATGGAAGTGGAATATGTGGATGGGGGAACAGGGGGAGGGAACAAGGCATATGGGACTTTTGGGGAGTGGGGACCCAGAAATGGGGAAATCATTTGAAATGTAAATTAAGAATATATTGAATAAGACCACCCCTGCAGGCCACTTGTTGGGCCTGGGAGACCTGTGCCACATCTGGCATGGAGAGGACACCTTTTCCTGATACTCCCTAGAGAACTGACAGGAGCAGTGTATTAGTTCACCTATCCCCTTCTGCCCCTTCTAACCTTCCCTCCTCCCCTGTCACCACCCCTTGCTATCGGATGTGGGAGACCTGCACCACATCTGGCATGGAGAGGACACCACTTCCTGATATTCTCTAGAGAACCGACAGGATCAGGACATTCGAAAATTGGCAGGAGCAGGGCATTCTACCCTTGCCAAGTCTGCCACAGCAGAGACCCTATCTCCTGATACTTCCTGGAGAATCAGCTGCTTGAAGGGCATTGGACAGAAAGAGAATCCCAGGAGTACAGAAACACAGGCCTGCAGGATAGAGTAGATAGTGTCAGCAAGAACAGCTAACACCAGAGATAACGAGATGGCCAAAGGCAAACGCAAAGTCATTACCAAGAAACCAAGGAAACATGGCACCATCAGAACCCAGCTCTCCCAGCTCTCCCCCAACAGGAAATCCTGCATACCCCATCACATCAGAAAAGCAAGAACAGGATTTAAAATCACATCTCATATCACTCAAGGAGTACTTCAAGAAGGACATAAATATCTCCATTAAAGAAATACAAGAGAACATGGGTCAACAGGTAAAAGCACAAAAAGCCCTTAAAGAAAGACAAGAGAATATGGATCAAAAGGTAGAAGCCCTTAAAGAGGAAACACAAAAAATTCTTAAAGAAATACGGGAGAATATTGCTCAACAGGTTGAAGCCCTTAAAGAAGTAATACAAAAATCCCATAGGGAATTATGGGAGAACATGGGTCAACATGCAGAAACCCTTAAAGAGTAATCACAAAAATCCCTAAAAGAAACACAGGAGAACATGGATCAATATGTAGAAGCCCTTAAAGAGGAAACACAAAAATTCCTTAAAGAATTTCAGGTAAAAACAAACAATCAAGTGAAGGAACTGAACAAAACTATCCATGATCTAAACCTGGAAATAGAATCAGCAAAGAAATCACAAAGTGAGACATCTCTGAAAATAGAAAACCTTGGAAAGAATTCAGGAGTCATAGATGCAAGCATCAACAACAGAATTAAAGTGATAGAAGAAAGAATCTCAGATGCTAAAGATTGCATAGAAATCATTGACTCAACAGTTAAAGAAGATGCAAAATGCAAAAAGGTTGTAACCCAAAACATCCAGGAACTACAGGACACAATGAGAAGACCAAACCTAGGGATTATAGGAATAGAACAAAGTGAGGATTTACATCTAAAAGGCCCAATAAATATCTTCAACAAAATTATAGCAGAAAACTTCCCTAACCTAAAGAAAGAGATGCCCATGAACATACAGGAAGCCTACAGAACATCAAACAGATAGGACCAGAGCAGAAATTCCTCCCATCACATAATAATCAAAACACCAAATGAACTAAACAAAGAAAGAATATTAAAATCAGTGAGAGAGTAGCCCCTGGTTCTGGAAAGACTCAATGCAACAGTATAGGGGAATACCAGAACAGGGAAGTGGGAAGGAGTAGATGGAGGAACAGGGGGAGGGAAGAGGACTTATGGGATTTGAGGGGAGTGGGGACCCAGAAAAGGGGAAAACATTTGATATGTAAATAAAGAGTACATCGAATAAAAACAAAACAAAACAAAAGAATATTAAAAGCAGTGAGAGAAAAAGGTCAAGTAACATATAAAGGCAGACCTATCAGAATTACACTAGACTTCTCACCAGATACTATGAAAGCCAGAAGGGCCTGGGCAGATATCATACAGATTCTAAGAGAACATAAATGTCAGCCCAGACTACTATACCCAACAAAACTTTCAATTACCATAGATGGTGAAAACAAGACATTCCATGACAAAAGTAAATTTACACAGTATCTTTCCACAAATCCAAAGATAATGGGTGGAAAATGCCAACACAGGACTGTGAACTACGTTGTAGAAAAATCAATAAGGTAATCTTTCATCAAACCCAATAGAAGATAGCTACAAAAACAGAGACCTCATAAAACTGCAAAGCTTCTGTAAGGCAAAGGACAAAAAGTCAGTAGGACAAAACGGCAACCAACAAATTGGGAAAAGATCTTTACTAACCCTACATCCAATAGAGGGTTAATATCCAACATATACAAAGAACTAAAGAAGTTGGTCTCCAGAGAATTAAAAACCATATTAAAAAATGGGGTATAGAGTTAAACAAGGAATTCTCAATTGAGGAAACTCAAATGGCTCTAAAGCACCTAAAAAAACAAATGTTCAGCATCCTTAGTTATCAGGGAAATGCAAATCAAAACAACACTGAGATTCCACCTTACACCAGTAAGAATGGCTAAGTTGAAAAACTCAGAGGACAGCAGATGCTGGAGAGGATGTAGGAAAAGAGGAACACTTCTCCATTGTTAGTGGGATTGCAAGCTTGTAAACCACTCTGGAAATCAATTTGGTGATTCCTCAGAAAATTAGATATAGTACTACCTCTGGACCCAGATATACCACTCCTGGGCATATACTCACAGGAGCAACAAGGTAGGCAATGTGTGGAGAAGAGTCTGAAGTAAAGGCCACCCAGTGAGTGCCCTACCTGGGGATTCATCCTATAAATAGTCAGCAAACCCCAACACTACGATGAGAAGCATGTAGCAAAAGGAGCATGCCATGGCTGTCTCCAGAGAGGCACTGCCAGAGTCTTATGAATTCAGAAGCAGAAATTAGCAACCAAGCTTGGACTAAGCTTGGGGTCCACAACGGAGGATCTGGAGGAGCTGAAGGGGTATATAGCCCCATGGGAAAAACAATGACTTAGGACACAGACACCCAAGACTTGCAGGAACTGAATCATCAATCAAGGGGTATACATGGTTCCGGCCAAAAATGTGGCAGAGGTATGCCTTTTTGGGCATCTGTGGGAGGAGTGGTCTTTGGTCAGATAAAGGCTCAATAGAGGCCACAACAAAGGGAAACAGATGAGGGGAAATATTTGGGGGGAGGTGGGACTGTATTGGGTAGAGGGGCATATACATGGAGGCAGTGGGAGGGAGGAGGGGTAGGGAATCACTGAGGAGGGGGACTTTTGGGAGGGGGAAATTGGGAAAGGTTTTACCATTGGCAATGTAAATGAAGAAGATACTCAATTAAAAAAAAGAAGATAACAGTAACCAACAATCACTTTTCCTTAATATCTCTTAATATCAACGGTCTCAATTCCTCTAAAAAAAGACATAGACTAAAGGACTGGATATGTAAACAGGACCCAATGTTTTGCTGCATACAAGAAACCCACCTCACTGACAAAGGCAGGCACTATTTAAGAGTCAAAGATGAAAAACAATTTTCTAAGCAAATGGTCCCAAGAAACAAGCTGGAGTGACCATTCTTATATCGGATAAAATTGGCTTTCAACCAAAATTTTCAAAAAAGATAAGGAAGGACACTTCATATAGTCAAAGGAAAAGTCTACCAAGATGAACTCTCAATTCTGAACATCTATTCTCTGAATGCAAGGGCACCCACATTCATAAAAGAAACTTTGCTAAAGCTCCAAGCACACATTGCACCCCACACAATAATAGTGGGAGACTTCAACATCCCACTGTTAAAAATGGACAAATCATGGAGCCAGAAACTAAACAGAGATACAGTGAAACTAACTGAAGTTATGGACCAACTGGATCTAACAGATATTTTTAGAACATTTGACCCTAAAGCAAAAGAATATACCTTCTTCTTAGCACTACATAGTACCTTCTCCAAAGTTGACCATATAATTGGTCACAAAATAGGCCTCAACAGATATAGAAATATTGAAATTATTCCATGTATCTTATCACATTACCATGGACTAAGACTGAATTTAAGCTCAAACAAAAGCAATGGAAAACACATACACATGGACTTTGAACAATGCTTTTCTCAATGATAGCTTGGTCAAGGAAGAAAAAAAGAAAGAATTAGACTTTTTAGAATTCAATGAAAATGAAGATACATCATACCAAAATTTATGGGACACAAATTTTGAAAAATGAAAGCAGTGCTAAGAGGAAAACTCATTGCTCTGTGTGCCTCCAAAAAAGAGAATGGAGAGAGCTTACACTAACAGTTTGACAATGCACTTGAAGGCTCTAGAACAAAAGGAATCAAGTACCCCCAAGAGGAGTAGATGGCAGGAAATAATCAAACTTAGAGCAGAAATCAACTAAGCAGAAACCAAAAGAGCTATACAAAGAATCAACAAAACAAGGAGTGCGTTCTTTCAAAAAATCAACAAGATAGATAAACACTTAGCCAGACTAACCGGGGGAGGGGGGGGACATGGAGACAGTATCCAAATTAATAAAATCAGAAATGAAAAGGGAGACAACAACAGAAACTGTGGAAATTCAAAAAAATCATCTGATCCTACTACAAGAGTTTATACTCAACAAAGTTTGAAAATCTGGACGAAATAGATAACTTTCTAGATATATACCAGGTGCCAATGTTAAAACAGGATCACATAAACCATCTAAATAGTCACATACGCCCTGAGGAAATAGAAACAGTCATTAATAGTCTCCCTTCCAAAAAAAAAAAAAAAAAAAAAAAAAAAAAAGCCCAGCACCAGATGGGTTTAGTGGGGAATTATATCAGATCTTCAAAGAAGAGTTAATACTGATATTCTTCAAACTTTCTATGAAATAGAAATTCAAGGAACACTATCCAACTCATTCTATGAAGTGACAATCATGCTTATACCTAAACCAAACATAGAACAAACAAGGAAGGAGAACTTCAGACCAATCTCCCTCATGAATATTGATGCAACAATACTGAACAAAATCCTGGCCAACAGAATCCACAAATGCATCAGAACTATAATTCACAATCAGGTAGGCTTCATCCCAGTGATGCAGGGATGGTTCAATATATGGAAATCCATCAGTGTAATCCATTACATAAACAAGCTAAAGGAAAAAAAAGACCACATGGTCATTTCATTAGATGCTGAAAATGCTTTTGACAAAATTTAGCATTCCTTTATGATAAAAGTCTTGGGGAGATCGGGAATCCAAGGCCCATACCTAAACATAGTAAAAGCAATATACTGCAAACTGGTAACCATCGTCAAACTAAATGGAGAGAAAATCGAGGCAATCCCACTAAAATTGGGGACCAGAGAAGGCGGCCCACTCTTTCCCTATCTATTCAATATAGTACTTGAAGTCCTAGCCAGAGCAATCAGGCAGCAAAAAAGGTCAAAGGTATACAAATTGGAAAGGAAGAAGTCAAACTATCACTATTTGCAGATGATATAATAGTATATTAAGCGACCCCAAGACTTCAACCAGAGAACTCCTAAAGCTGATAAACAACTTCAGCAAAGTGATGGAATATAAAATGAACCCAAGCAAATCAGTAGCCTTCCTCTACTCAAAGGATAAACAAGATGAGAAAGAAATTAGGGAAATGACACCCTTCACAATAGTCTCAAATAATATTTAATACCTAGGTGTAACCCGGACAAAGCAAGTGAAGGGTCTATGTGACAAGAACTTTAAGGCTCTGAAGAACGAAATTGAAGAAAGTCTCAGAAGATGGAAAGATCTCCCATGTTCATGGATTAGCAGGATCAATATAGTAAAAGTAGCCATCTTGCCGAAAACAATCTGCAGATTCAATGCAATCCCCATCAAAATTCCAAATCAATTCTTCATAGATCTACAAAGAGAAATTCTCAATTTCATCTGTCATAACAAAAATCCCAGGATAGCAAAAAGTATTCTCTGCAACAAAAGATATTCTGGAGGAATCACCATCCCTGACCTCAAGCAATACTACAGCATGATAGTGATAAAAACTGTTTGCAGACAGGCAGGAAGATCAATGGAATAGAATTGAAGACCCAGAAAAGAACCCACACATGTAAGGTCACTTGATATTTGACAAAGGAGCTAAAAACATCCAGTGGAAAAAAGACAGCATTTTTAACAAATGGTGCTGGATCAACTGGAGGTCTACATGCAGAAAAATGCAAATCATCCCATTCCTATCTCCTTGTACAAAGCTCAAGTCCAAGTGGATCAAAGATCTACACATAAAATCAGACACACTAAAGCTTATAGAGGAAAAAGTGGGGACAAACCATGAACGCATGGGCACAATGGAAATATTTCTGAACAGAACACCAATGGCTTATGCTCTAAGAATAAGAATCAACAAATGGGACCTCATAAAACTGTAAAGTTTCTGTAAGGCAAAGGACATAGTCAATAGGACAAAATGGCAGCCAACAAATTGGGAAAAGATCTTTACTAACCCTACATCCGATAGAGGGCTTATATCCAACATATACAAGGGGAAAATTTCCTGAATAGAACACCAATAGCTTATGCTCTAAGATCAAGAATTGACAAATGGGACCTCATAAAACTACAAAGTTTCTGTAAGGCAAAGGACACCGTTAAAAGGACAAAACGTCAACCAACAGACTGGGAAAGGATCTTCACCAACCCTAAATCCGACAGAGGGCTAATATCTAATATATACAAAGAACTCAAGAAAGTAGAACCCAGAGAACCAAATAACCCCATTAAAAAGTGGGGTACGGAGCTAAACAAAGAATTTTCACATGAAGAATTTCAGAGAGCTGAAAAACACCTTAAGAAATGTTCAACATCATTAATCATTAGGGAAATGCAAATCAAAACAACCCTGAGATTTCACCTCACACCAGTCAGAATGGCTAAGGTCAAAAACTCAGGAGACAGCAGGTGTTGGCGAGGATGTGGAGAAAGAGGAACACTCCTCCACTGCTGGTGGGATTGCAAGATGGTGCAACCACTTTGGAAATCAGTCTGGTGGTTCTTCAAAAAACTGGGCATGTCACTTCCTGAGGACCCTGTTATACCACTACTGGGCATATATCCAGAGGATTCTTCAACATGCAATAAGAACACATGCTCAACTATGTTCATAGCAGCCCTATTTGTAGTAGCCAGAAGCTGGAAAGAACCTAGGTGTCCTTCAATGGAGGAATGGATACAAAAAATGTGGTATATTTATACAATGGAGTACTATTCAGCCATTAGAAACAATGAATTCATGAAATTCTTAGACAAATGGATGGAGCTGGAGAACATCATACTAAATGAGGTAACCCAGTCTCAAAAGATCAATCATGGTATGCACTCACTGATAAGTGGATATTAGCTTAGAAACTTTGAATACCCAGGACATAATTCATAAATTAAATGATGTCGAAAAAGAATGGAGGAGTGGCCCCTGGTTCTGGACAGACTCAGTGCAAGAGTATAGGGGAATTCCAGAAAAGGGAAGTGGGAAGGGGTGGATGGAATAATAGGGGGACGGAAGAGGGCTTATGGGACTTGCGGGGAGTGGCGACCCAGAAAAGGGGAAATCATTTGCAATGTAAATAAAATAAATAAATAAATAAATAAATAAATAAATAAATAAATAAATAAATAAATAAATAAAATTAAAAAAAAAGAACTCAAGAAGTTAGTCTCCAGGGAATCAACTAAACCTATTAAAAATGGGGTACAGAGCTAAACAGGGAATTCTCAACTGAGGAAACTCAAACGGCTCTAAAGCACCTAAAGAAATGTTCAGCATCCTTAGTTATCAGGGAAATGCAAATCAAAACAACACTGAGATTCCACCTTAAACCAGTCAGAATGGCCAAGATGAAAAACTCAGGGGACAGCTAATATCCAATATATACAAAGAACTCAAGAAGTTAGACCCCAGGGAACCAAATAACCCTATTAAAATGGGGTACAGATCTAAACAAAGAATTTTCACCTGAAGAAATTCGGATGGCCAAGAGGCACCTTAAGAAGTGCTCAACATCATTAGTCATTAGGGAAATGCAAATCAAAACAACCCTGAGATTTCACCTTACACCAGTCAGAATGGGTAAGGTCAAATCCCAGGAGACAGTAGGTGTTGGCAAGGATGTGGAGAAAGGGGAACACTCCTCTACTGCTTGTGGGGCTGTAAGATGGCACAACCACTTTGGAAATCAGTCTGGCGGTTCCTCAGAAAACTGGACATGACACTTCCGGAAGACCCTGTTATACCTCTCCTGGGCATATACCCAAAGGATTCCCCAGCATGCAATAAAGACACATGCTCCCTTATGTTCATAGCAGCCTTATTTATAATAGCCAGAAGCTGGAAAGAATCCAGATGTCCCTCAAAGGAGGAATGGATACAGAAAATGTGGTATATTTACACAATGGAATACTACTTAGCAATTTAGAAACAATGAATTCACAAAATTTTTAGGCAAAATGGTTTGATCTGGAAAATATCATCTTAAGTGAGGTAACCCAATCACAAAAGAATACACATGGAATGCAATCTTTGATAAGTGGATATTAATTAGCCCAGAAGCTCTGAATACTGAAGGCACAAATCACATAACAAATGACTCCCATGAAGAAGTATGGAGAGGGTCCTGATCCTGGAAAAGATTGATCTAGCATTGGACGGGAATATAAGGACAGAGAAAAAGGAGGTAGGTGATTGGAGAATGTGTGGAGAGAAGAAGGTTTATGAGACATATGGGAAGGGGGGATCTGGAAAAAGGGAAATCATTTGGAATATAAACAAAGAATATAGAAAATAAAAATATTTAAAAAAAAAAAGAAAAAAGAAAAACTCAGGGAACAGCAGATGCTGGAGAGGATGTGGGGAAAGAGGAACAGTTCTCCATTGTTGGTGGAATGGTAAAACCACTCTGGAAATCAGTTTGGCGATTCCTCAGAAAATTAGACATAGTACTACCTGTGGATCCAGCTATACCACTCCTGGGCATATACCCAGAAGGTGTTTCTACATGTAATAAGGACACATGTTACACTATGTTCATAGCAGCCTTTTTCATAATAGCCAGAAGCTGGAAAGAACCCAGATGTCCCTCAACAAAGGAATGGATACAGAATATGTGGTATATATGCACAATGGAGTACTATTCAGCTATTAAAAACATTGAATTCATGAAATTCTTAGGCTAATGGATGGAACTAGAAAGTGTCATCCTGAATGCAGTAACCCAGTCATAAAAGAACTCACATAGTATGCACTCAATAATAAGCAGATGCTAGCCCAAAACTCAAAATGAACAATTTATAATTCACCCAGTACAGGAAGCTCAAGAAGAAGGAGGACTTAAGTGAGGGTGTCATGGTTCCTCTGAGAAAGGGAACATAATACTCACAGGAGCAATAAGGGAGGCAATGTGTAGAGAAGAGTCCAAAGAAAAGGTTACCCAGAGACTGCCCTACGTGGGGATTCATCCTATAAACAGTCACCAAACCCCGACACTATGACAAGAAGTGTGTACCAAAAGCACCATGCCATGGTGGTCTCCAGAGGGGCCCTGCCAGAGCCCTACTAATACAGAGGCAAAAACTAGCAACCAAATATTGCACTGGGTTTGGGATCCCCAATGGAGGATCTGGATGGTGGTCTGGAGGAGCTGAAGGGTTTTACAGTCCCATGGAAAGAACAATGACTTCGGACACCCAGGCATCCCAAGAATCCCAGGGACTGAACCATCAACCAAGGGGTACACATGGTTCCAGCCAAAAATGTGGCAGAGGAATGCCTTGTTGGGCATCAGTGTGAGGAGAGGTCTTTGGTTAGGTAAAGGCTCAATAGAGGCCTCAACAAAGGGAAACGGATTGGGGATGGATGGGGGAAAGGAGGGAGTATGTCAGGTAGAGGGGTATTTGCATGGAGGCAGGGTGTGGGAGGAGGGGTAGGGAATGTTTGGGGAGGGAGGCTTTTGGTAGGGGGAAATTGGGAAAGTTTTTACATTACCATTGACAATGTAAATGAAGAAGATACTCAATAAAAATATAAAATCATTTCTTCATAAGTAAAAAAAAATAAATTACTGGTTATAACAAACATTGATCCAAAATATCATGATTATTGCCCCACTAGACTTAATAGGTATATTTATGCCATTGAAATTTTCACAACATTTTCATTGCATATTGAACAGATTTTATTTCTATGTAAATTAAATTGTTTTATATGGCTTTATCCAAACCCTTTAATTTTTCAAGTTTTTATATAAAATATTCATCACTACATATTTATCACAGAAAATATATACTTAAATAATAAATTCTAGCATGCAGTCATTACTTTGAGAAAATTTGGATTTTCAACTGTAAATTCTTAGCAAATAGAAACATTAAAAGAATTCAAAATTAAATCATTTTAATCTGCAATGATCTGATTAAACACAATTTTTGAAAATAAAAAATATATCAAATAAAAAATAAATTGATTAATATGACTTGAATAATTAATTCTTTTCATGAGTCCATGTTCTAAAATTTCAGCAAATAACACTGCTTTCTTGCCACTCATCTGTCAGGAATTAACCATTGACATTTTTGGATGAGTCACTTCTCTATTTTCTACCACTAATATGTTATAAACCATTCCTTGTTCTGATCTTATGTTTTTGAAGTTTTGTCTTTGAATTTTCTTAGTTAAAAATTAATTTAACTCACTTTTTTCCTCAAATCTGGAAATTGTAGAGTTTCAGAGTTAACTATAAATCCATTGATTTAGCAGTAGTTCATCATATTTGGCACATTTTCTCATTTTGGTTTTAAAAGAAAGAAAACCAAGAAATCTGGAAAATAAAATTATTCCTTGTTTAATACCAACACTTCCAACACTCTCACTGATATGTATATATTTATTTCATGTAAATGCACATTTTAATATAAACATTATATTTATGTTTAATATAAATATAAAATATTTAATAATATACAGATATATGTATATTACCAAATGCATAAACACTTAAGTGGGTTGAAGGTGGGTTAATGGAATACACCATAGCATACTCAGAGTAGATTATGTTGCAGATATATCTGGCAGAAGGGTATTCAAACTATAGTGACAGTTCTGAACAATATTACATATTAGCAGATTTAGCAGATTTTGAGCTGAGGTTCCTGGGAGAGAAAGATGCCTATTAAATCTACCATTTATATCCTAAGAGTCACTGGTCCTAGTGTAACACAAAGATCTTATTTCATTCAACTTGAAGACATAAATGATAGCCACTTTCAGATACTGTTGTGAGAAACAAAAACTACTCTTATTGTTAATATCTGGTGAGAGTCTTAAAGTTTGATCAATGTAGGTTATGCCACATTCAAGAATTTAGTATCAAAAATTATATATGATTTGTTCCCTTAATTTCTCTCTACTCCATACTGGGTCACTGCGATCATCTGGATTCTCATTTGCTTCTTAGACTATCCTTATGACTTAACCATGATTGTTCCCTATACCCTGCAACAATTTCAGGTAATTTTTCTTCTCTATTTTTTAAAAATATTTGAAGTATTGCATTTATTTTACCCTTTTGTTCCAATAGCAAGCCAAAATATTTTTCAAATTAAAAATAAGTATCAGCAGATATTTGTACCCAACCAATGGACCACAGCAGCTTACCCCTGTGGTTGAATTATGGAAAAGCTGGAAGAAGTTTAGGAGGAGGTTGACCCTGTAGGAGGATGAGCAGTCTCAATTAACCTGGTTCCCCAAGATCTCTCAGATACTGGAGCACCAAATACACCAGCTGATATAAGGCCCGTAACACATATACAACAAGGACTGCCAGGTCTAGGTTTAGTCAGAGAAGATACATCTAACCCTCAAGAGACTGGAGGCTCTAGGGTGTTCTTTTAGTTGCCTGGTAAGGTGGGGATGGGGGGTAGGGCCATCGTCATGGAGATGGGGTAGAGGAGGTATGAAATATGGGTCAGTCAGAGGGTGTACCTTGAGGGGTATAAATCTGAAGTTTAAAATAAATAAATAAATAAATAAATAAATAAATAAATAAATAAATAAATAAATGAAATAAGATAAAGATAAGCTTAACTGTATATCTAGAATTAGTGATTCTCAATTGCTGTAATGTCTGTATACATGAATGACCATTACATCTTCTCCATAACATGTTTGTGGTTGAAAATAAGGCAACAAATTTCACAGAGAGCAAGGACTGTATATGAAAGAACTTAGGAAAAAGGTGAGGAAAAATTTTATAATCATATTTTAATGTTAAAAATAGAATATTCAATAAAAAGAAATATAACCTGACTTGGAATATTATCTTCCTTATGATTTATTTTACATAATACAAATGTTAATACATAACTTGAAGTGGATCCCTTATTGAAATGAGACCTCAATTGAAGATTATTATCTATGTCTTAGAAGTAAGCCTGAGTTTAGCATTAATAGCGTTAATTGAGAATGCTGAACATGTTCCTGGATTCCATCTTAGTGGTCAGTGTTTCCTAAAAGTCTGTTTCTTTCCAGGCCTGATGCCTCTTGCTACAAAAGGAGAACTCAGTATTTTTTCTTAGAAACAAGAGTTTAGTTAGGATAAATGAACCCATTTTAATAAAATCTTACCTTTTCTCATATTCCTTTCCTGGCAAAACTGAGTTATGGAGACCCACCTTTGTCTGTTCTCATTTTATGGGCTGCTTGTAACTTTACTGATTCCTTTCGGTGGTAATTTCCATGTTGGAAAGTATTTGATTTGAGTGGAAAACTTTTGGTGAAATAATACTATTTTATCTCTTTTACTTTTATTTATTCCTCTCTTATGCAACACATTCTGATCAGTCCTCTCAGTTACATGCCACACCCCACCTCTCCCCTAGATCCATTGTTCCTCTGTTATCCTTCGAGAAAATTGGGTCTCAAATGGATATAAAATGAGCATGGCACAACAAGTTACAATAAACCATATATTCACATATAAAGCCTGGGCAAGGCATCCTAATCTTAAAACAACTCATCATTTCAGTGGCTTAAGCAGATAAGGTTTAGGGTATATTATAGGGGATTAATATATGAATGACATGTCTGTGAGTGTTGTAGTATGTAAGATAAGTGTTACACTTCATTAACAAGAAAGTTGAGTATTTGATACATGTGATGCTCTAAAATTACACAAATGGCTTGAAGAGGGAAATCTCTATATTCAAGAGTTGAATACATTTCTTAATAATAAGCATGAGATAGAGGTAAAAAGGATTGGATTGCAGGTTAAAGCATTTTAGGAATATTTTCATATTTCAAAATGGATCATGTCCCTCCTTAGCATATTTGTTGGTATTTTGTAACTTCCAACTTCCACTGAAATGAAAATCTATACAGAAAGTGATAAATTCAACATTTACTAACTAAAGTGTCATCTATCTTATTCTTAGTTTATGTTTTGGGGATAGAATCATTGTGGTGAATAAATCACCAAGTCTCTGTACTGAATATTGTGACATTTACAACTACTTCAGACTTACATGTGTTGGATCATCCAGATCATCCACCTAGAGCAGATTTGAAAACACTTTTGGCTTTTCAATACATTCATAGCAGATCCACACCACCCTCTGCTTCTATTTGTACTAAACTTTTTAATTTAGTATTTATCCAATATAGATACAAGATTTCTATGACAGAAAGAACATTTACCATACAGTGGTCAGTCCAAAATCATGAAACTATGAGTGTATTGTTGGGTAGGTACCTTCTGAGGAGCACTTTCAGCTAATGGTCAAAAGTTCCAAGCTTAGGCAGAAGAAGAATAAGTAAAATCATATTTATATAATCCAAGTTCTAAACTTATTATTCATTTTTCTCTGCTCTTACAAGAGTTACTTACTTCTTTCATATTTGTAAAATTAACATATTAAAATCACATCTCTCATTCAATTCCCATGTTCTGTCTATAAATGACAAGCTACCGTAGCCTGTAGCACATCATTTGAAAATCATTAAATGCAATTTTCATCTTTAGCTCTTTACCTTAATTATATGTGCAGTGTAATAGCAAATCCCGTGGCAAGAGTGTCTGCCATTCAAAGAAATGAAGAACATTCAATGGGCATAGTGTGTCCTTCCTACAATGAGATGGTGTGGAGTTGGCTGGTGTTTGGGAACAGAGATTGGGGTAGAGATTTATAGACTTGGAGATCTCTAGAGAGGTTTCCTTTGAGGATAACTGAAGCTGTTCATCATGCCATCCTAGGGATGAAATTGTTATTGGCCTTTAGGGATCAAGCTAGTTTCAACATTATATACATTTGTAATTTGTAAATAATAAATTTATCAACTTATTCATTTTCACTGTCAAATGTTAAAATCATTAATTGTGCATATTACTGTGGTGTGGTATCATGAGATGTTTTTGTAGACACATGCACTGTTTAAGGTTAAAAGTCATGCTAAGCATCTTTGTCTTCTGAAATATTTATCATTTCTTTATGATAAAGACTTAAAATAATCCTTATTTCTAGCTTTTAAAGATATTAAAATACACGATTCTTTTCTATTTATAGTCTTTTTCCTGTTTGATAAGCTACTGCTTCTATGTACTTGTAAGTTACTTTAAGTTGCCATTTTAAGTTTCTAAATGTAGATGAAGCTTAAGCAGAAATTATTTTAAAAAGCAAAACTTGATTAGGCACACATTTAAGTCACTATCTATAACTAAGTTTTTATATTAAAAAGCCTACTAAATTTAGTTAAGGTTTGAAATTAATTAAGTTTCTAGGGACTTGAGAGATGGTGAGCAAAATAAAATGCTTGCTTCATTATTAGGAACTGAGTTGAGATCCTCAATATATACTAAAAACTGAAGTCTGGTGGGGTGGGGGTTCAGGGTGTCGGCATCCTTGTGGAGAAAGGATGTGATTGATAATCCCCACAAAGAAGAAATTAGTTTCCTTCAATAAAGTATCATTCTGTATATCAACTATATTCCAGAACAGGCCCAAGCTCAGGAGTAGATGGCCAACACAAAATGACCTCTTTCATTACTTTCTGTGTGAGGACTTTTTGTTTATTTTTTGACATATTTTATCATATTGAGGTTTGGTAAGTGGGGAGATGAGTAGGATATGGGAGGAGTTGGGGAAGAAAAGTAATCAAAATACACGGGATGATGAAATCCTTTTTAAGTTAAGAAATTAACCAATGAACAGAAACTGGTGAACACTATGGTTGAATTAAGAAATTAAATAGCTGCCTAAAACATTCTAAATCAGAGAAAAATTGAAATAACACAAATTCTAAATTTTAAACATGTGACTCATAGTTTTAAAACATTTGTTTATTTATTTATACCTCGTAATTTTTATAAATATTTTAGTCAAAATTAAAGTCTACTTCTTTGATCTAAAATGTCAGCAAATGCATACAATATAATTTTCTTAAACTAACAAGATAAACATAATACACACACACACAACATGATGGACACATTAATATTTATTTCAGGTTTTTATTATTTATTTACTTATTTTTCTTTATATTTTATACCCCAGATTTTATTCCCCTCCTGACCCACCCTCTGATTGTTCTACATCGCATATCCCTTCCCTGATCCCTGTCTTGACAAGGATGTCCCTACCCCACTCCCACCAGACCTCTACACTCCCTGGGGCCTCTAATCTCTTGAGAGTTAGGTATATCTTCTCTGAATAAGTCCAGACCCAGCAGGCCTCTGCTGTATATATGTTGGGAGCCTCATATCAGCTGGAGTTTGTTGCCTTTTTGGTGATCTAGCATCAGAGTGATTGCTTGCATCCAGGTCAGTTGAGATGGCTGATTCTCCTACAGTGTTGATGTCTTCCTCAGCATCTTCCAGCTTTTCTTAATTCAACCATAGTGGTCACCAGCTTCTGTACCTTGGTTGGGTAAAAATATTTGCATTTGACTCTTTCATCTGCTTGCTCAGCCTTTCAGAAGGAAATTCTTGATCAGTCCCTTTTTGTGAGTGTTCCATATCCTCAGTAATAGTGTCATGGGTCCCTTGAACTGAATCCCACCTTGGCCCTGTTGCTGGATTTTCTTTCCTCAGGCTCTTCTCTATATCTATGCCTGCAGTTCTTTCAGAAATCTGAGAACCAGTGGGTTATATGGCAATGGTGGGGTGTTCTCACCTCAGCAAACTATCTGGCCTGGGGTTCCCAAAATGTCTCTACCAGACTCACTAAGTTCCTACTGTTGGTTTGCTAACACACCAATCTCATGCTTCAATCTCCCCATGGATTTTTCTGGGGCACATCAGGCAAAACCATACTTTGCTGCCATACCTCTCTCTGGAACCTAGTTGAGTTGCTGCAAAAAGGAAAACATCACACATACTTAGCTCAGAAACAATGGTAACTCAATCTCTGGGTGCAACAACTAGAATCCTAATCTTGAAAGCTATATTAAATCCAATTCCTCTAGTATTGAATCCTGGTGGATCCACCACTGAAACCAGGACACACTAGTAGCTATATCTTGTCATTTTTCAATCCCTGTCTAAAAACCCTTTTCCTATTTTTGACCCTGCAGTTCTTTCAGATAGTTACTATTCTGGGTCAGAGTTTTTGATTGTGGGATTGAAACCTCAACCCATGAATCGATGCCCTGTTTTTCTTCTGTAGGTGGACTCTACAAATTTCTCTCCCCACTGGATGGCATTTCATCTAAAGTTTCTCCATTTGAGTCCTGAGAGTCTCTCAACTCCCAGGCCTGTGGTATATTCTAGTGGGTACCCCCAACTTTGTACATTCTGAGGTTTTCCATTTCCATTCTTTCTGTCAGTCCTCAGAACTTAAGTCCTGTTCCTACATCCCCAATACCAGATTATGTTCTTCTCTTTTTCTCTCTGTCCTGTATCCCACACAGATCCCTTCCTCTTCCCCTCTCCAGTTGATTGCCTCCTCCCAAGTGGGATTGAGGTATCCTCACCTGGGCCATTTGGCTTGTTAACCTTCTTACGTTCTGTGATTTTATCCTGGGTATTCTGTACTTCTTTGGCTAAGATACACGTATTAGTGAGTACATATCTTGCATGCCATTTTCGGTTTGAGTTATCTCACTTAGGTATTCACTTAGGATTCATATTTTCAAGTTTGATCCACTTGCTTGCAAAACTCATAATGTCCTAATTCTTAAGAGCTGAGTAATATCCCATTGTACAAATGAACCAAATTGTCTGGACCCATTTTTCTGTTGTGAGTCATCTGGGTTGTTTCCAGTTTCTGGCTATCTCAAACATGGCTGCTTTGAACATTGTGCAGCACATGTCACTCTTGTGTGGTGGGGCATCTTTTGCTATATTCCCAAGAGTGGTATACCTGGATCTTCAGCTAGATCTATTGTCAATCTTCTGAGGAATCTCCAGATTGATTTCCAAATTGGCTGATGTGAAAAGAAAACCAAATAGGAAAAAGACTAGGAGAATCACAAAAGAACTTACCAAAAATGAATGATCATTACGAAATATTTCAAAGCACTTTCTGAAGGAAAACTGCATATCATTGTTTCTCAGCTTGATTAAATGTCATTTGAAGATGGTGAACCACATATGAATAATTTAAATTTCTTTTTTAAGATTTATGTATTTATTTTGTGTATATGAGCACAATGCAGCTTTCTTCAGACACACCAGAAGAGTCCATCATATCCCAGTACACATGGTTGTGGGCTACCTTGCAGTTGCTGGGAATTGAACACAGAGCCTCTGGAAGAGCAATCAGTGTTATTAACCCCTGAGCCATCTCTCCAGTCTGAATTATTCAATTTTCTTTGGTTTTAAAATTTGTTTTTAATCTTAGCCATTCTGACTGGTGTGAAGTGAAATCTCAGGATTGTTTTGACTTGCATTTCCCTAATGACAAATGATGTTAAACATTTCTTAAGGTGCTTCTCAGCCATTTAAAATTCTTCAGGTGAAAATTCTTTGTTTAGCTCTGTACCCCATTTTTTTTAATGTAGTTATGTGTCTCTCTGGAGTCTAACTTCTTGAGTTCTTTGTATATATTGGATATTAGCCCTCTATTGGATATAGGGCTGGTTAAGATCTTTTCCCAATTTGTTGGTTGCTGTTTTGCCTTTTTGACAGTGTCCTTTGTCTTACAGAAACTTCGTAAGTTTATGAGGTCCCATTTGTCAATTCTTGATCTTAGGGCATAAGCTATTGGTGTTCTGTTCAGGAAGTTTTCCCCTGTGCCCATGTGCTCAATGCTCTTCTTCAGTTTCTTTTCTATTAGTTTCAGTGTGTCTGGTTTTTTGTGGAAGTACTTGATTCATTTGGAGTTGAGCTTAGTACAAGGAGATAAGAATGGATCGATTTGCATTCTTCTGCATGCTGACCTCCAGTTGAACCAGCACTATTTGTTGAAAAGGCTTTCTCTTTTCCACTGGATGCTTTTAGCTCCTTTGTCTGAGATCAGGTGACCATAGGTGTGTGGGGGAATTTCTGGGTCTTCAATTCTATTCCATTGATCTACCTGCCTGTCACTGCAGCGATACCATGCAGTTTTTAACACTATTGCTTTGTAGAACTGCTTGAGATTAAAAACTCATGAGACAGCAGGTGTTGCTGAAGATGTGGAGAAAGAGGAACACTCCTTCACTGCTGGTGGGATTGCAAGCTGCTTCAACCACTCTGGAAATCAGTCTGATGGTTCCTCAGAAAACTGGGCATGACACTTCCAGAGGACCCAGGAATGGTAACTCCTGGGCATATACCCAGAAAATTTGCCAGCTTGCAATAAGGACACATACTCCACTATGTTCGTAGCAGCCTTATAATAGCCAGAAGCTGGAAAGAACCCAGATGTCCCTCAATGGAAGAATGGATACAGAAAATGTGGTATATATACACAATGGAATACTTCTCAGCTATTAAAAACAATGAATTCATGAAATTCTTAGGCAAATGGTTGGAACTGGAAAATATCATCCTGAGTGAGGCAACCAATCACAAAAGAACACACATGGTATGCAATCACTGATAAGTGGATGTTAGCCCAAAAGCTCAGAATATCCAAGGTACAACTTATAGACCACATGAAGTTCAAGATGAAAGAAGACCAAACTGTGAATTCTTTGATCCTTATTGGAAAGTAGATCAAAATATCCACAGCTCATAGCCAACTAATAGAATGAGAATAGGGTCCCCAATGGAGCAGCTAGAGAGAGGACCCAATGAGCTGAAGAGGTTTGTAGCTCCACAGGAAGAACAATAATATATACTAAACAGTACTCCCAGAGACCAGAACCACCAACCAAAGTGTACACACAGAGCATCCCACAGCTCCAGCTACATATGTTGCAGAAGATGACCACTTCAGAAATCAATGAGAGGAGAGGCCATTGGTCTTGTGAAGGCTCGATTCCCCAGAATAGGGGAATGCAAGTCAGGACACTGGATGGGGGAGTGGTTACAGGAGGAGGGGAGATGGGATAGGTGGGGTTTGGTGGGGTAATGTGGAAAGGTGTTAACATTTGAAATGTAAATAAAGCAAATATCTAATAAAAAAGAAAAAAGAAGAAAAGAAGAAAAAAATAAGATATTCTTACAGCTAAGCTCAAATGTGTAGCAATGCCCCTAATCAGCAGGAAATAGTCTAACAACAATATCACTCCTTTTCCCCCCTCTATAATTTTTTCACTCCTCTATGTTAGAGATTGAAAGGGTAGCAGAAGGTAGAGAAGAATTGCCTTAATTTGGTATTTATGATTGTGAATAGGCACAATGACCAAGGCGACACAAGGATACCATTTAATTTGAGCCAGGTTCAGAGGTTCAGTCCATTATCAAGGCATATCAGCATCGAGGCAGGCATGTGCAGGAGGAGCTGAGAGTTCTACATTTTGATCCAAAGGCAGACAGGAGAAGACTTACTTCCAGGCAGTTTGGAGGATGGTATTAAAGTCCATACCCATAGTGACACACCTACTCCAACAAGGATATACCTACTCCAAAAAAGCCACACCCCCTAATAGTGCCATTCCCTGGGCCAAGCATATACAAACCACCAGATTTCTTGGAAAAAGAAATAACCCACATTTTGGCAAAGGACCAGCTACAGTGAGATATATGAGAGTTTGGAGGGAGAAAAGGAAAGCAAGATATAATATAAATATATTACAATCTCAAAAGAAAAATAATTAAATAATAAGCATATGAGCCTCATATTTTGACAATGAAAACGTTTCTAGAACTGGCCTATGGTAAGGAAATGTGAACACAAACATAAGTTTGTCTTGAGCACCAAAAGTAAACAGTGCTCAATATATCCTTGAGTGTTAGATGAGGTTTAGAATACTTGGGTACCAGTTGGTGTAGTGTTAGGGGACATTTAGCAGTATCAATGTTACTGAAAGAAGCATCACTGAATTACTGACAGAGTTTAACACTAAAATCCTCATGTGACTTGCAGTTGGTTCTCTGCTTTGCTCTTATTCTTAAAAATGTACAGTCTGCTTTTTCTGCCCTGCCTGCAATTTGTAACAAGGTTTTCTGGCCACGATGCACTCTAATCCTATGGAACTATAAACCCAAATAAAATCTTCCTTTGGCATGTTTACTTGTATATGGTGTTTTAATTCTTTTACATAAAATAACTAATAAAATGGGGATGGTTCAGGAAAGAATTTCCTATAATACAAACTCAAATGCAGCACATATGCAAGGAGAAAGGAAAATAGAAAAATGCAAATTTGCAAAATTTTTCAGAATGTAATATGAGATAAGTTTGTTGGGTCACACTGCAGACATCATGTGTCATACATACACACACACACACAAAGACACACACATTCCTTTTGTTGTCTAAGTGAATTATTCAATTTTCATGTGTTTTTTTATTTTATCTTTTGAAATTTCAAGTATAAACATGTTATAGTTATACAAAATTATTTAATCCAGTTGAAATATTTATTAATAGGAAATTTTAGAATAATTCACTTGTGTCAAAGAAGAAACATGTAATTTCAACGAATTGTTGATCATATTTTAATTTGATTTATGTCAACATAGAGGAAAATAAATATTACACAAATATTACATTTATATAAAGAAAAGTTGATATTAGATTATTATCACTATATTACCATTGAAACACAATCACTGAAATCAATTTATAGAAAAAATAGTTTATTTAGGATTACAGTTTCAGAGCAATAGAAGTCCATTATGACAGCAGGCTTAGCGACAAGAGGCAGGCATTGTGGAAAGAGCTGGAAGCTGAGAGATCACATATTCTACCACAAACATTAGGGAGAGCAAATCCTGAAAATGGGGGAAAGGCTATAAAGACTCAAATGTCTGTGTCTCCCCTAGCAAGGCTCTACTACCTATAACGCTTCAAGTAGCACCACCATCTGGTGAGAAAGTGTTCAAACAGGTGAGCAAGTGGGAGACATTTCTCATTCAAAACATCACATTTTCCAAATGCTTTAGTCATTTTTAGAGTTCTCCTGAGAAACAGCATCAATAGGATATAATATACCTGAACAAATAGAAGATATTTACTGTGGGAATTGGCTCATGTAATATGTAGGTTGGAATGTAACATGCTATCCTGCCTTCAAGCTTGAGAAGTGGAGCTGGTGATTAATGCCATTTGACTTAGACTTGAAGATCAAAACCTAAATCGTCTGGAAACTTGGTTATAGCAAATCTATATTCTTCTCAGAATAGATTTTCAGGATTTTATGGTAACCTGCTTGTTTTTCTGCCATCCCACTGATACTAAAATTTGATTAAACCAAAGATCTGATGTCTGAGAGTGAGAGATGAATGGTCTGGGCAAAGTGGGAGGAAAGGAAAGGATAGAGGAGATGAGTTAGTGAGGAGCATAAAGAAAGAGGAAGGGAGGGACTGGAGAGAAGGAGGGTAGAGAGAGGGAGGAGCTAGAGAGAGGTAGAGGAGAGAGAAGAAAGGAGAAGAGATGAGAGGATAGGGAGCAAGAAAGTAGTAGAGAGAGTGAGGAAGAGAGAGAAAGATTCAGGTCAAGAAACACAGAGAGGAGTGTTGTATTTCTTTCTGACCTAAGTAGTAGAATCATGTTCACACACATAGAAGATAGACTGTCTTAGCTCATAATTTAACTGCTTCTAATTCCTGACACCTGAATACTTGAAAATATGGGCACAGATATACCAGTAATGCAGTAAAATGGAAATATATAAATAAGCAACACAAATAACTACATTGCAAACACAAATCTATAAAATTTATCATATTCATGTCCATATCAGGGAACACCTCCATGCACTTTGCTGTTCATGCTATTTATTTAAAAAATGTGTATTTACATGTGTATTACATGTCCATATCAGGGAACACCTCCATGCACTTTGCTGTTCATGCTATTTATTTAAAAAATGTGTATTTACATTGATATGTAGTAGGAAAAATACCTGTATTAACTAATATATCAGTAGTGTTAATGGAATTTGAAAAATTCTAAGCAATCATATATTATCCAAGTATATAATTTTGTATAAAATATTTTCCAAGTTTTGAAGAAGAATGGATACCATTTTATCTATGCAAATTTATTGTGGACTTCAACTCTAATTCCACACAGGGAGGAGATCTGCGAAGAATGAGGTTACAAACTGCACCATACAAAGTTAAATAAAAATCTTCTTTTTTGCTTTCTTACAACAAATGAATGCATTCTTCAACCTTTATTATGTAGTATCAACTTTATAAATGCATTCTTCACATCCTTATTCCTCAGACTGTGAACTAGAGGATTCAGCATGGGTGTTATTGTTCCTCTGTTTCCCTTCAGAGAAAAGCAGACCTCAAATGGATATAATCTGAACATGGCACAACAAGTTACAATGATCCTAGGCATATATCCACATAGAAAGATTGGGCAATACAGCCCATCATCTTTATCATCTTAGTGGCTTAAGGAGATAAGGTTTAGTGTAAATTACAAGGGATTAATATGTGAGTGACATGTCTGTGAGTGTTTTAGTATGAAAGATAAATGCTATACTTAATCAACAAGAAAATAGAATATTTGAGAAATGTGATACTCCAAAATTACACAAACTGCTTGAAGAAGAAAATGTCTAGATTCAGGAGATGAATACATTTCTTTTTAATCTGTACGAGACAGAAGTAAAAAGTATTGGATTACAGGGAAAGAATTTTAAGGAATATTTTCATATTTCAAGATGGATCAATTCCCTCCTTTGCACATTTGTTTGTATTTTGTGATTTCCAGTGAGATGAAAATATATAACGAACATGATAAGGTCACCACTTACTAACCAAAGTGTCATCTGTCTTATTCTTTGTTTATATTTTTGTGGATAGAATCACCCTGATAAATAAATCACAGAATCTCTGTAGTGAATATTGTGACATTTTTTGTTGAAATAAAATTTTATTTATATTTTATATTTTAACTATTATTATATCATGTACATCATAATATGGCTTAAAATATTTTCTAAATGCCATATTTTGGTATGTATAGTTTTTTACCATTCTTTATAAGTTATATTTACTAGCTTCACTAAGATTTTATGAAATATTAGAAGCTTAGGCTTATATATTAATTGCCATTTACCATTAGTATTGCAAGGAGGAAAATAATTGACAAACTGGAGGGAATCATATTTAGGGGACAACAGAAGGTCCCCACAAACCCATCAGTGGTCATTGTCATCATCATCATCATCATCATCATCATCATCATCATCATCATCATCTTCATCATCATCATCAATCATCAAGCAGTCATTTTTTAAACAGGCCAACTGAGCATTGCATGGCAAGGTACTCTGCAAGGTTAATGAGAGAGTGTCTAGGACTGCCATTCAAACATTTCTATTTATGCTAAATCTTTCCACCAACACAGGCATTTACACACAAATGCTGATGACTTCCATGCTAAGGCCACTGGCTACATGATTTTCAGAGATGGCCATTCAGAATTGATTAAATAAAGCTACATAATACACTTCTTTATGATGTCATTTAAGCAAAAGAATCTTATCAGGTGGTTAAGAGAGTGTTTTATAGTTCTGGCATATTCACAGTCATTTTTTTAAATTAGATGTTTGCTTTATTAACATTTCAAATGTTAACCCCTTT